>NW_027445485.1:0-104398 GCF_035582795.1 Mycteria americana | reverse complement strand
ATGGGCAAACACTCTGTATCTCTCTCTGGCAGAGCCCGGCTGCCAAATTGGAAACCGTCCAGAGATTGCGCCCACAGGAAAGCTGCCAGCACTGAAAGCTCTAGCTGGTTTTCACTGTCCCTTGGAACTGCATTCGCTGCCACACAGACATTCGCGCTCTGCTAAAGCATTGCTTCGTAATGGGGCAACACTCTGTATCTCTCTGGCAGAGCCCGGCTGCCAAATTGGAAACGTCCAGAGATTGCGCCCACAGGAAAGCTGCCAGCACTGAAAGCTCTAGCTGGTTTTCACTGTCCTTGGAACTGCATTCGCTGCCACACAGACATTCGCGCTCTGCTAAAGCATTGCTTCGTAATGGGGCAACACTCTGTATCTCTCTCTGGCAGAGCCCGGCTGCAAATTGGAAACGTCCAGACATTGCGCCCACAGGAAAGCTGCCAGCACTGAAAGCTCTAGCTGGTTTTCACTGTCCCTTGGAACTGCCTTCGCTGCCACACAGACATTCGCGCTCTGCTAAACATTGCTTCCTAATGGGGCAACACTCTGTATCTCTCTCTGGCAGAGCCCGGCTGCCAAATTGGAAACGTCCAGAGATTGCGCCCACAGGAAAGCTGCCAGCACTGAAAGCTCTAGCTGGTTTTCAACTGTCCCTTGGAACTGCATTCGCTGCCACACAGACATTCGCGCTCTGCTAAAGCTTAACTTGGTAATTGGGCAACACTCTGTATCTCTCTCTGGCAGAGCCCGGCTGCCAAATTGGAAACCGTCCAGAGATTGCGCCCACAGGAAAGCTGCCAGCACTGAAAGCTCTAGCTGGTTTTCACTGTCCTTGGAACTGCATTCGCTGCCACACAGACATTCGCGCTCTGCTAAAGCATTGCTTCGTAATGGGCAACACTCTGTATCTCTCTCTGGCAGAGCCCGCTGCCAAATGGAAACGTCCAGACATTGCGCCCACAGGAAAGCTGCCAGCACTGAAAGCTCTAGCTGGTTTTCACTGTCCCTTGGAACTGCATTCGCTGCCACACAGACATTCGCGCTCTGCTAAAGCATTGCTTCCTAATGGGGCAACACTCTGTATCTCTCTCTGGCAGAGCCCGGCTGCCAAATTGGAAACGTCCAGAGATTGCGCCCACAGGAAAGCTGCCAGCACTGAAAGCTCTAGCTGGTTTTCACTGTCCTTGGAACTGCATTCGCTGCCACACAGACATTCGCGCTCTGCTAAAGCATTGCTTCGTAATGGGGCAACACTCTGTATCTCTCTCTGGCAGAGCCCGGCTGCCAAATTGGAAACGTCCAGAGATTGCGCCCACAGGAAAGCTGCCAGCACTGAAAGCTCTAGCTGGTTTTCACTGTCCCTTGGAACTGCATTCGCTGCCACACAGACATTCGCGCTCTGCTAAAGCATTGCTTCGTAATGGGGCAACACTCTGTATCTCTCTCTGGCAGAGCCGGCTGCCAAATTGGAAACGTCCAGACATTGCGCCCACAGGAAAGCTGCCAGCACTGAAAGCTCTAGCTGGTTTTCACTGTCCCTTGGAACTGCATTCGCTGCCACACAGACATTCGCGCTCTGCTAAAGCATTTCTTCGTAATGGGGCAACACTCTGTATCTCTCTCTGGCAGAGCCCGGCTGCCAAATTGAAACGTCCAGACATTGCGCCCACAGGAAAGCTGCCAGCACTGAAAGCTCTAGCTGTTTTCACTGTCCCTTGGAACTGCATTCGCTGCCACACAGACATTCGCGCTCTGCTAAAGCATTGCTTCGTAATGGGGCAACACTCTGTATCTCTCTCTGGCAGAGCCCGGCTGCCAAATTGGAAACGTCCAGAGATTGCGCCCACAGAAAGCTGCCAGCACTGAAAGCTCTAGCTGGTTTTCACTGTCCCTTGGAACTGCATTCGCTGCCACACAGACATTCGCGCTCTGCTAAAGCTTAACTTGTAATTGGGCAACACTCTGTATCTCTCTCTGGCAGAGCCCGGCTGCCAAATTGGAAACGTCCAGACATTGCGCCCACAGGAAAGCTGCAGCACTGAAAGCTCTAGCTGGTTTTCACTGTCCCTTGGAACTGCATTCGCTGCCACACAGACATTCGCGCTCTGCTAAAGCATTGCTTCGTAATGGGGCAACACTCTGTATCTCTCTCTGGCAGAGCCCGGCTGCCAAATTGGAAACGTCCAGAGATTGCGCCCACAGGAAAGCTGCCAGCACTGAAAGCTCTAGCTGGTTTTCACTGTCCCTTGGAACTGCATTCGCTGCCACACAGACATTCGCGCTCTGCTAAAGCTTACTTGGTAATTGGGCAACACTCTGTATCTCTCTCTGGCAGAGCCCGGCTGCCAAATTGGAAACGTCCAGAGATTGCGCCCACAGGAAAGCTGCCAGCACTGAAAGCTCTAGCTGGTTTTCACTGTCCCTTGGAACTGCATTCGCTGCCACACAGACATTCGCGCTCTGCTAAAGCATTGCTTCGTAATGGGGCAACACTCTGTATCTCTCTCTGGCAGAGCCCGGCTGCCAAATTGGAAACGTCCAGAGATTGCGCCCACAGGAAAGCTGCCAGCACTGAAAGCTCTAGCTGGTTTTCACTGTCCCTTGGAACTGCATTCGCTGCCACACAGACATTCGCGCTCTGCTAAAGCATTGCTTCCTAATGGGGCAACACTCTGTATCTCTCTCTGGCAGAGCCCGGCTGCCAAATTGGAAACGTCCAGAGATTGCGCCCACAGGAAAGCTGCCAGCACTGAAAGCTCTAGCTGGTTTCACTGTCCCTTGGAACTGCATTCGCTGCCACACAGACATTCGCGCTCTGCTAAAGCTTTGCTTCGTAATGGGGCAACACTCTGTATCTCTCTCTGGCAGAGCCCGGCTGCCAAATTGGAAACGTCCAGACATTGCGCCCACAGGAAAGCTGCCAGCACTGAAAGCTCTAGCTGGTTTTCACTGTCCCTTGGAACTGCATTCGCTGCCACACAGACATTCGCGCTCTGCTAAAGCATTGCTTCGTAATGGGGCAACACTCTGTATCTCTCTCTGGCAGAGCCCGGCTGCCAAATTGGAAACGTCCAGACATTGCGCCCACAGGAAAGCTGCCAGCACTGAAAGCTCTAGCTGGTTTTCACTGTCCCTTGGAACTGCATTCGCTGCCACACAGACATTCGCGCTCTGCTAAAGCATTGCTTCGTAATGGGCAACACTCTGTATCTCTCTCTGGCAGAGCCCGGCTGCCAAATTGGAAACGTCCAGACATTGCGCCCACAGGAAAGCTGCCAGCACTGAAAGCTCTAGCTGGTTTTCACTGTCCCTTGGAACTGCATTCGCTGCCACACAGACATTCGCGCTCTGCTAAAGCTTACTTGGTAATTGGGCAACACTCTGTATCTCTCTCTGGCAGAGCCCGGCTGCCAAATTGGAAACGCCCAGACATTGCGCCCACAGGAAAGCTGCCAGCACTGAAAGCTCTAGCTGGTTTCACTGTCCCTTGGAACTGCATTCGCTGCCACACAGACATTCGCGCTCTGCTAAAGCATTGCTTCGTAATGGGGCAACACTCTGTATCTCTCTCTGGCAGAGCCCGGCTGCCAAATTGGAAACGTCCAGAGATTGCGCCCACAGGAAAGCTGCCAGCACTGAAAGCTCTAGCTGGTTTTCACTGTCCCTTGGAACTGCATTCGCTGCCACACAGACATTCGCGCTCTGCTAAAGCATTGCTTCGTAATGGGGCAACACTCTGTATCTCTCTCTGGCAGAGCCCGGCTGCCAAATTGGAAACGTCCAGAGATTGCGCCCACAGGAAAGCTGCCAGCACTGAAAGCTCTAGCTGGTTTTCATGTCCCTTGGAACTGCATTCGCTGCCACACAGACATTCGCGCTCTGCTAAAGCATTGCTTCGTAATGGGGCAACACTCTGTATCTCTCTCTGGCAGAGCCCGGCTGCCAAATTGGAAACGTCCAGAGATTGCGCCCACAGGAAAGCTGCCAGCACTGAAAGCTCTAGCTGGTTTTCACTGTCCCTTGGAACTGCATTTCGCTGCCACACAGACATTCGCGCTCTGCTAAAGCATTGCTTCGTAATGGGGCAACACTCTGTATCTCTCTCTGGCAGAGCCCGGCTGCCAAATTGGAAACGTCCAGAGATTGCGCCCACAGGAAAGCTGCCAGCACTGAAAGCTCTAGCTGGTTTTCACTGTCCCTTGGAACTGCATTCGCTGCCACACAGACATTCGCGCTCTGCTAAAGCATTGCTTCGTAATGGGGCAACACTCTGTATCTCTCTCTGGCAGAGCCCGGCTGCCAATTGGAAACGTCCAGACATTGCGCCCACAGGAAAGCTGCCAGCACTGAAAGCTCTAGCTGGTTTTCACTGTCCCTTGGAACTGCATTCGCTGCCACACAGACATTCGCGCTCTGCTAAAGCATTGCTTCGTAATGGGGCAACACTCTGTATCTCTCTCTGGCAGAGCCCGGCTGCCAAATTGGAAACGTCCAGAGATTGCGCCCACAGGAAAGCTGCCAGCACTGAAAGCTCTAGCTGGTTTTCACTGTCCCTTGGAACTGCATTCGCTGCCACACAGACATTCGCCGCTCTGCTAAAGCATTGCTTCGTAATGGGGCAACACTCTGTATCTCTCTCTGGCAGAGCCCGGCTGCCAAATTGGAAACGTCCAGAGATTGCGCCCACAGGAAAGCTGCCAGCACTGAAAGCTCTAGCTGGTTTTCACTGTCCCTTGGAACTGCATCGCTGCCACACAGACATTCGCGCTCTGCTAAAGCATTGCTTCGTAATGGGGCAACACTCTGTATCTCTCTCTGGCAGAGCCCGGCTGCCAAATTGGAAACGTCCAGAGATTGCGCCCACAGGAAAGCTGCCAGCACTGAAAGCTCTAGCTGGTTTTCACTGTCCCTTGGAACTGCATTCGCTGCCACACAGACATTCGCGCTCTGCTAAAGCATTGCTTCGTAATGGGGCAACACTCTGTATCTCTCTCTGGCAGAGCCCGGCTGCCAAATTGGAAACGTCCAGAGATTGCGCCCACAGGAAAGCTGCCAGCACTGAAAGCTCTAGCTGGTTTTCACTGTCCCTTGAACTGCATTCGCTGCCACACAGACATTCGCGCTCTGCTAAAGCATTGCTTCGTAATGGGGCAACACTCTGTATCTCTCTCTGGCAGAGCCCGGCTGCCAAATTGGAAACGTCCAGACATTGCGCCCACAGGAAAGCTGCCAGCACTGAAAGCTCTAGCTGGTTTTCACTGTCCCTTGGAACTGCATTCGCTGCCACACAGACATTCGCGCTCTGCTAAAGCATTGCTTCGTAATGGGGCAACACTCTGTATCTCTCTCTGGCAGAGCCCCGGCTGCCAAATTGGAAACGTCCAGACATTGCGCCCACAGGAAAGCTGCCAGCACTGAAAGCTCTAGCTGTTTTCACTGTCCCTTGGAAACTGCATTCGCTGCCACACAGACATTCGCGCTCTGCTAAAGCATTGCTTCGTAATGGGGCAACACTCTGTATCTCTCTCTGCAGAGCCCGGCTGCCAAATTGGAAACGTCCAGACATTGCGCCCACAGGAAAGCTGCCAGCACTGAAAGCTCTAGCTGGTTTTCACTGTCCCTTGGAACTGCATTCGCTGCCACACAGACATTCGCGCTCTGCTAAAGCTTAACTTGGTAATTGGGCAACACTCTGTATCTCTCTCTGGCAGAGCCCGGCTGCCAAATTGGAAACGTCCAGACATTGCGCCCACAGGAAAGCTGCCAGCACTGAAAGCTCTAGCTGGTTTTCACTGTCCTTGGAACTGCATTCGCTGCCACACAGACATTCGCGCTCTGCTAAAGCATTGCTTCGTAATGGGGCAACACTCTGTATCTCTCTCTGGCAGAGCCCGGCTGCCAAATTGGAAACGCCCAGACATTGCGCCCACAGGAAAGCTGCCAGCACTGAAAGCTCTAGCTGGTTTTCACTGTCCCTTGGAACTGCATTCGCTGCCACACAGACATTCGCGCTCTGCTAAAGCATTGCTTGGTAAGTGGCAACACTCTGTATCTCTCTCTGGCAGAGCCCGGCTGCCAAATTGGAAACGTCCAGAGATTGCGCCCACAGGAAAGCTGCCAGCACTGAAAGCTCTAGCTGGTTTTCACTGTCCCTTGGAACTGCATTCGCTGCCACACAGACATTCCGCGCTCTGCTAAAGCATTGCTTCCTAATGGGGCAACACTCTGTATCTCTCTCTGGCAGAGCCCGGCTGCCAAATTGGAAACGTCCAGAGATTGCGCCCACAGGAAAGCTGCCAGCACTGAAAGCTCTAGCTGGTTTTCACTGTCCCTTGGAACTGCATTCGCTGCCACACAGACATTCGCGCTCTGCTAAAGCATTGCTTCGTAATGGGGCAACACTCTGTATCTCTCTCTGCAGAGCCCGGCTGCCAAATTGGAAACGTCCAGACATTGCGCCCACAGGAAAGCTGCCAGCACTGAAAGCTCTAGCTGGTTTTCACTGTCCCTTGGAACTGCATTCGCTGCCACACAGACATTCGCGCTCTGCTAAAGCATTGCTTCGTAATGGGGCAACACTCTGTATCTCTCTCTGGCAGAGCCCGGCTGCCAAATTGGAAACGTCCAGAGATTGCGCCCACAGGAAAGCTGCCAGCACTGAAAGCTCTAGCTGGTTTTCACTGTCCCTTGGAACTGCATTCGCTGCCACACAGACATTCGCGCTCTGCTAAAGCATTGCTTCGTAATGGGGCAACACTCTGTATCTCTCTCTGGCAGAGCCCGGCTGCCAAATTGGAAACGTCCAGAGATTGCGCCCACAGGAAAGCTGCCAGCACTGAAAGCTCTAGCTGGTTTTCACTGTCCCTTGGAACTGCATTCGCTGCCACACAGGACATTCGCGCTCTGCTAAAGCATTGCTTCGTAATGGGGCAACACTCTGTATCTCTCTCTGGCAGAGCCCGGCTGCCAAATTGGAAACGTCCAGAGATTGCGCCACAGGAAAGCTGCCAGCACTGAAAGCTCTAGCTGGTTTTCACTGTCCCTTGGAACTGCATTCGCTGCCACACAGACATTCGCGCTCTGCTAAAGCTTAACTTGGTAATTGGGCAACACTCTGTATCTCTCTCTGGCAGAGCCCGGCTGCCAAATTGGAAACGTCCAGACATTGCGCCCCACGGAAAGCTGCCAGCACTGAAAGCTCTAGCTGGTTTTCACTGTCCCTTGGAACTGCATTCGCTGCCACACAGACATTCGCGCTCTGCTAAAGCATTGCTTCGTAATGGGGCAACACTCTGTATCTCTCTCTGGCAGAGCCCGGCTGCCAAATTGGAAACGTCCAGAGATTGCGCCCACAGGAAAGCTGCCAGCACTGAAAGCTCTAGCTGGTTTTCACTGTCCCTTGGAACTGCATTCGCTGCCACACAGACATTCGCGCTCTGCTAAAGCATTGCTTCGTAATGGGGCAACACTCTGTATCTCTCTCTGGCAGAGCCCGGCTGCCAAATTGGAAACGTCCAGAGATTGCGCCCACAGGAAAGCTGCCAGCACTGAAAGCTCTAGCTGGTTTTCACTGTCCCTTGGAACTGCATTCGCTGCCACACAGACATTCGCGCTCTGCTAAAGCATTGCTTCGTAATGGGGCAACACTCTGTATCTCTCTCTGGCAGAGCCCGGCTGCCAAATTGGAACGTCCAGAGATTGCGCCCACAGGAAAGCTGCCAGCACTGAAAGCTCTAGCTGGTTTTCACTGTCCCTTGGAACTGCATTCGCTGCCACACAGACATTCGCGCTCTGCTAAAGCATTGCTTCGTAATGGGGGCAACACTCTGTATCTCTCTCTGGCAGAGCCCGGCTGCCAAATTGGAACGTCCAGAGATTGCGCCCACAGGAAAGCTGCCAGCACTGAAAGCTCTAGCTGGTTTTCACTGTCCCTTGGAACTGCATTCGCTGCCACACAGACATTCGCGCTCTGCTAAAGCATTGCTTCGTAATGGGGCAACACTCTGTATCTCTCTCTGGCAGAGCCCGGCTGCCAAATTGGAAACGTCCAGACATTGCGCCACAGGAAAGCTGCCAGCACTGAAAGCTCTAGCTGGTTTTCACTGTCCCTTGGAACTGCATTCGCTGTCACACAGACATTCGCGCTCTGCTAAAGCATTGCTTCGTAATGGGGGCAACACTCTGTATCTCTCTCTGGCAGAGCCCGGCTGCCAAATTGGAAACGTCCAGAGATTGCGCCCACAGGAAAGCTGCCAGCACTGAAAGCTCTAGCTGGTTTTCACTGTCCCTTGGAACTGCATTCGCTGCCACACAGACATTCGCGCTCTGCTAAAGCATTGCTTCGTAATGGGGCAACACTCTGTATCTCTCTCTGGCAGAGCCCGGCTGCCAAATTGGAAACGTCCAGAGATTGCGCCCACAGGAAAGCTGCCAGCACTGAAAGCTCTAGCTGGTTTTCACTGTCCCTTGGAACTGCATTCGCTGCCACACAGACATTCGCGCTCTGCTAAAGCATTGCTTCGTAATGGGGCAACACTCTGTATCTCTCTCTGGCAGAGCCCGGCTGCCAAATTGGAAACGTCCAGAGATTGCGCCCACAGGAAAGCTGCCAGCACTGAAAGCTCTAGCTGGTTTTCACTGTCCCTTGAACTGCATTCGCTGCCACACAGACATTCGCGCTCTGCTGAAGCATTGCTTCGTAATGGGCAACACTCTGTATCTCTCTCTGGCAGAGCCCGGCTGCCAATTGGAAACGTCCAGAGATTGCGCCCACAGGAAAGCTGCCAGCACTGAAAGCTCTAGCTGGTTTTCACTGTCCCTTGGAACTGCATTCGCTGCCACACAGACATTCGCGCTCTGCTAAAGCATTGCTTCGTAATGGGGCAACACTCTGTATCTCTCTCTGGCAGAGCCCGGCTGCCAAATTGGAAACGTCCAGAGATTGCGCCCACAGGAAAGCTGCCAGCACTGAAAGCTCTAGCTGGTTTTCACTGTCCCTTGAACTGCATTCGCTGCCACACAGACATTCGCGCTCTGCTAAAGCATTGCTTCGTAATGGGGCAACACTCTGTATCTCTCTCTGGCAGAGCCCGGCTGCCAAATTGGAAACGTCCAGACATTGCGCCCACAGGAAAGCTGCCAGCACTGAAAGCTCTAGCTGGTTTTCACTGTCCCTTGGAACTGCATTCGCTGCCACACAGACATTCGCGCTCTGCTAAAGCATTACTTCGGTAATGGGCAACACTCTGTATCTCTCTCTGGCAGAGCCCGGCTGCCAAATTGGAAACGTCCAGAGATTGCGCCCACAGGAAAGCTGCCAGCACTGAAAGCTCTAGCTGGTTTTCACTGTCCCTTGGAACTGCATTCGCTGCCACACAGACATTCGCGCTCTGCTAAAGCATTGCTTCCTAATGGGGCAACACTCTGTATCTCTCTCTGGCAGAGCCCGGCTGCCAAATTGGAAACGTCCAGAGATTGCGCCCACAGGAAAGCTGCCAGCACTGAAAGCTCTAGCTGGTTTTCACTGTCCCTTGGAACTGCATTCGCTGCCACACAGACATTCGCGCTCTGCTGAAGCATTGCTTCGTAATGGGCAACACTCTGTATCTCTCTCTGGCAGAGCCCGGCTGCCAAATTGGAAACGTCCAGAGATTGCGCCCACAGGAAAGCTGCCAGCACTGAACAGCTCTAGCTGGTTTTCACTGTCCCTTGGAACTGCATTCGCTGCCACACAGACATTCGCGCTCTGCTAAAGCATTGCTTCGTAATGGGGCAACACTCTGTATCTCTCTCTGGCAGAGCCCGGCTGCCAAATTGGAAACGTCCAGAGATTGCGCCCACAGGAAAGCTGCCAGCACTGAAAGCTCTAGCTGGTTTTCACTGTCCCTTGGAACTGCATTCGCTGCCACACAGACATTCGCGCTCTGCTAAAGCATTGCTTCGTAATGGGCAACACTCTGTATCTCTC
Source organism: Mycteria americana (assembly GCF_035582795.1). Classification (NCBI taxonomy): domain Eukaryota; kingdom Metazoa; phylum Chordata; class Aves; order Ciconiiformes; family Ciconiidae; genus Mycteria; species Mycteria americana. The sequence goes on along the minus strand of NW_027445485.1, from coordinate 94,434 downwards.
TCTGGCAGAGCCCGGCTGCCAAATTGGAAACGTCCAGACATTGCGCCCACAGGAAAGCTGCCAGCACTGAAAGCTCTAGCTGGTTTTCACTGTCCCTTGGAACTGCATTCGCTGCCACACAGACATTCGCGCTCTGCTAAAGCATTGCTTCGTAATGGGGCAACACTCTGTATCTCTCTCTGCAGAGCCCGGCTGCCAAATTGGAAACGTCCAGAGATTGCGCCCACAGGAAAGCTGCCAGCACTGAAAGCTCTAGCTGGTTTTCACTGTCCCTTGGAACTGCATTCGCTGTCCACACAGACATTCGCGCTCTGCTAAAGCATTGCTTCGTAATGGGGCAACACTCTGTATCTCTCTCTGGCAGAGCCCGGCTGCCAAATTGGAAACGTCCAGAGATTGCGCCCACAGGAAAGCTGCCAGCACTGAAAGCTCTAGCTGGTTTTCACTGTCCCTTGGAACTGCATTCGCTGCCACACAGACATTCGCGCTCTGCTAAAGCATTGCTTCGTAATGGGGCAACACTCTGTATCTCTCTCTGGCAGAGCCCGGCTGCCAAATTGGAAACGTCCAGAGATTGCGCCCACAGGAAAGCTGCCAGCACTGAAAGCTCTAGCTGGTTTTCACTGTCCCTTGGAACTGCATTCGCTGCCACACAGACATTCGCGCTCTGCTAAAGCATTGCTTCGTAATGGGGCAACACTCTGTATCTCTCTCTGGCAGAGCCCGGCTGCCAAATTGGAAACGTCCAGAGATTGCGCCCACAGGAAAGCTGCCAGCACTGAAAGCTCTAGCTGGTTTTCACTGTCCCTTGGAACTGCATTCGCTGCCACACAGACATTCGCGCTCTGCTGAAGCATTGCTTCGTAATGGGGCAACACTCTGTATCTCTCTCTGGCAGAGCCCGGCTGCCAAATTGGAAACGTCCAGAGATTGCGCCCACAGGAAAGCTGCCAGCACTGAAAGCTCTAGCTGGTTTTCACTGTCCCTTGGAACTGCATTCGCTGCCACACAGACATTCGCGCTCTGCTAAAGCATTGCTTCGTAATGGGGCAACACTCTGTATCTCTCTCTGGCAGAGCCCGGCTGCCAAATTGGAAACGTCCAGAGATTGCGCCCACAGGAAAGCTGCCAGCACTGAAAGCTCTAGCTGGTTTTCACTGTCCCTTGGAACTGCATTCGCTGCCACACAGACATTCGCGCTCTGCTAAAGCATTGCTTCGTAATGGGGCAACACTCTGTATCTCTCTCTGGCAGAGCCCGGCTGCCAAATTGGAAACGTCCAGACATTGCGCCCACAGGAAAGCTGCCAGCACTGAAAGCTCTAGCTGGTTTTCACTGTCCCTTGGAACTGCATTCGCTGCCACACAGACATTCGCGCTCTGCTAAAGCTTAACTTGGTAATTGGGCAACACTCTGTATCTCTCTCTGGCAGAGCCCGGCTGCCAAATTGGAAACGCCCAGACATTGCGCCCACAGGAAAGCTGCCAGCACTGAAAGCTCTAGCTGGTTTTCACTGTCCCTTGGAACTGCATTCGCTGCCACACAGACATTCGCGCTCTGCTAAAGCATTGCTTCCTAATGGGGCAACACTCTGTATCTCTCTCTGGCAGAGCCCGGCTGCCAAATTGGAAACGTCCAGAGATTGCGCCCACAGGAAAGCTGCCAGCACTGAAAGCTCTAGCTGGTTTTCACTGTCCCTTGGAACTGCATTCGCTGCCACACAGACATTCGCGCTCTGCTAAAGCATTGCTTCGTAATGGGGCAACACTCTGTATCTCTCTCTGGCAGAGCCCGGCTGCCAAATTGGAAACGTCCAGAGATTGCGCCCACAGGAAAGCTGCCAGCACTGAAAGCTCTAGCTGGTTTTCACTGTCCCTTGGAACTGCATTCGCTGCCACACAGACATTCGCGCTCTGCTAAAGCATTGCTTCCTAATGGGGCAACACTCTGTATCTCTCTCTGGCAGAGCCCGGCTGCCAAATTGGAAACGTCCAGAGATTGCGCCCACAGGAAAGCTGCCAGCACTGAAAGCTCTAGCTGGTTTTCACTGTCCCTTGGAACTGCATTCGCTGCCACACAGACATTCGCGCTCTGCTGAAGCATTGCTTCGTAATGGGGCAACACTCTGTATCTCTCTCTGGCAGAGCCCGGCTGCCAAATTGGAAACGTCCAGAGATTGCGCCCACAGGAAAGCTGCCAGCACTGAAAGCTCTAGCTGGTTTTCACTGTCCCTTGGAACTGCATTCGCTGCCACACAGACATTCGCGCTCTGCTAAAGCTTAACTTGGTAATTGGGCAACACTCTGTATCTCTCTCTGGCAGAGCCCGGCTGCCAAATTGGAAACGCCCAGACATTGCGCCCACAGGAAAGCTGCCAGCACTGAAAGCTCTAGCTGGTTTTCACTGTCCCTTGGAACTGCATTCGCTGCCACACAGACATTCGCGCTCTGCTAAAGCATTGCTTCCTAATGGGGCAACACTCTGTATCTCTCTCTGGCAGAGCCCGGCTGCCAAATTGGAAACGTCCAGAGATTGCGCCCACAGGAAAGCTGCCAGCACTGAAAGCTCTAGCTGGTTTTCACTGTCCCTTGGAACTGCATTCGCTGCCACACAGACATTCGCGCTCTGCTAAAGCATTGCTTCGTAATGGGGCAACACTCTGTATCTCTCTCTGGCAGAGCCCGGCTGCCAAATTGGAAACGTCCAGAGATTGCGCCCACAGGAAAGCTGCCAGCACTGAAAGCTCTAGCTGGTTTTCACTGTCCCTTGGAACTGCATTCGCTGCCACACAGACATTCGCGCTCTGCTGAAGCATTGCTTCGTAATGGGGCAACACTCTGTATCTCTCTCTGGCAGAGCCCGGCTGCCAAATTGGAAACGTCCAGAGATTGCGCCCACAGGAAAGCTGCCAGCACTGAAAGCTCTAGCTGGTTTTCACTGTCCCTTGGAACTGCATTCGCTGCCACACAGACATTCGCGCTCTGCTAAAGCATTGCTTCGTAATGGGGCAACACTCTGTATCTCTCTCTGGCAGAGCCCGGCTGCCAAATTGGAAACGTCCAGAGATTGCGCCCACAGGAAAGCTGCCAGCACTGAAAGCTCTAGCTGGTTTTCACTGTCCCTTGGAACTGCATTCGCTGCCACACAGACATTCGCGCTCTGCTAAAGCATTGCTTCGTAATGGGGCAACACTCTGTATCTCTCTCTGGCAGAGCCCGGCTGCCAAATTGGAAACGTCCAGACATTGCGCCCACAGGAAAGCTGCCAGCACTGAAAGCTCTAGCTGGTTTTCACTGTCCCTTGGAACTGCATTCGCTGCCACACAGACATTCGCGCTCTGCTAAAGCTTAACTTGGTAATTGGGCAACACTTTGTATCTCTCTCTGGCAGAGCCCGGCTGCCAAATTGGAAACGCCCAGACATTGCGCCCACAGGAAAGCTGCCAGCACTGAAAGCTCTAGCTGGTTTTCACTGTCCCTTGGAACTGCATTCGCTGCCACACAGACATTCGCGCTCTGCTAAAGCATTGCTTCCTAATGGGGCAACACTCTGTATCTCTCTCTGGCAGAGCCCGGCTGCCAAATTGGAAACGTCCAGAGATTGCGCCCACAGGAAAGCTGCCAGCACTGAAAGCTCTAGCTGGTTTTCACTGTCCCTTGGAACTGCATTCGCTGCCACACAGACATTCGCGCTCTGCTGAAGCATTGCTTCGTAATGGGGCAACACTCTGTATCTCTCTCTGGCAGAGCCCGGCTGCCAAATTGGAAACGTCCAGAGATTGCGCCCACAGGAAAGCTGCCAGCACTGAAAGCTCTAGCTGGTTTTCACTGTCCCTTGGAACTGCATTCGCTGCCACACAGACATTCGCGCTCTGCTAAAGCATTGCTTCGTAATGGGGCAACACTCTGTATCTCTCTCTGGCAGAGCCCGGCTGCCAAATTGGAAACGTCCAGAGATTGCGCCCACAGGAAAGCTGCCAGCACTGAAAGCTCTAGCTGGTTTTCACTGTCCCTTGGAACTGCATTCGCTGCCACACAGACATTCGCGCTCTGCTAAAGCATTGCTTCGTAATGGGGCAACACTCTGTATCTCTCTCTGGCAGAGCCCGGCTGCCAAATTGGAAACGTCCAGACATTGCGCCCACAGGAAAGCTGCCAGCACTGAAAGCTCTAGCTGGTTTTCACTGTCCCTTGGAACTGCATTCGCTGCCACACAGACATTCGCGCTCTGCTAAAGCTTAACTTGGTAATTGGGCAACACTCTGTATCTCTCTCTGGCAGAGCCCGGCTGCCAAATTGGAAACGCCCAGACATTGCGCCCACAGGAAAGCTGCCAGCACTGAAAGCTCTAGCTGGTTTTCACTGTCCCTTGGAACTGCATTCGCTGCCACACAGACATTCGCGCTCTGCTAAAGCATTGCTTCCTAATGGGGCAACACTCTGTATCTCTCTCTGGCAGAGCCCGGCTGCCAAATTGGAAACGTCCAGAGATTGCGCCCACAGGAAAGCTGCCAGCACTGAAAGCTCTAGCTGGTTTTCACTGTCCCTTGGAACTGCATTCGCTGCCACACAGACATTCGCGCTCTGCTAAAGCATTGCTTCGTAATGGGGCAACACTCTGTATCTCTCTCTGGCAGAGCCCGGCTGCCAAATTGGAAACGTCCAGAGATTGCGCCCACAGGAAAGCTGCCAGCACTGAAAGCTCTAGCTGGTTTTCACTGTCCCTTGGAACTGCATTCGCTGCCACACAGACATTCGCGCTCTGCTAAAGCATTGCTTCGTAATGGGGCAACACTCTGTATCTCTCTCTGGCAGAGCCCGGCTGCCAAATTGGAAACGTCCAGACATTGCGCCCACAGGAAAGCTGCCAGCACTGAAAGCTCTAGCTGGTTTTCACTGTCCCTTGGAACTGCATTCGCTGTCACACAGACATTCGCGCTCTGCTAAAGCATTGCTTCGTAATGGGGCAACACTCTGTATCTCTCTCTGGCAGAGCCCGGCTGCCAAATTGGAAACGTCCAGAGATTGCGCCCACAGGAAAGCTGCCAGCACTGAAAGCTCTAGCTGGTTTTCACTGTCCCTTGGAACTGCATTCGCTGCCACACAGACATTCGCGCTCTGCTAAAGCATTGCTTCGTAATGGGGCAACACTCTGTATCTCTCTCTGGCAGAGCCCGGCTGCCAAATTGGAAACGTCCAGAGATTGCGCCCACAGGAAAGCTGCCAGCACTGAAAGCTCTAGCTGGTTTTCACTGTCCCTTGGAACTGCATTCGCTGCCACACAGACATTCGCGCTCTGCTAAAGCATTGCTTCGTAATGGGGCAACACTCTGTATCTCTCTCTGGCAGAGCCCGGCTGCCAAATTGGAAACGTCCAGAGATTGCGCCCACAGGAAAGCTGCCAGCACTGAAAGCTCTAGCTGGTTTTCACTGTCCCTTGGAACTGCATTCGCTGCCACACAGACATTCGCGCTCTGCTGAAGCATTGCTTCGTAATGGGGCAACACTCTGTATCTCTCTCTGGCAGAGCCCGGCTGCCAAATTGGAAACGTCCAGAGATTGCGCCCACAGGAAAGCTGCCAGCACTGAAAGCTCTAGCTGGTTTTCACTGTCCCTTGGAACTGCATTCGCTGCCACACAGACATTCGCGCTCTGCTAAAGCATTGCTTCGTAATGGGGCAACACTCTGTATCTCTCTCTGGCAGAGCCCGGCTGCCAAATTGGAAACGTCCAGAGATTGCGCCCACAGGAAAGCTGCCAGCACTGAAAGCTCTAGCTGGTTTTCACTGTCCCTTGGAACTGCATTCGCTGCCACACAGACATTCGCGCTCTGCTAAAGCATTGCTTCCTAATGGGGCAACACTCTGTATCTCTCTCTGGCAGAGCCCGGCTGCCAAATTGGAAACGTCCAGACATTGCGCCCACAGGAAAGCTGCCAGCACTGAAAGCTCTAGCTGGTTTTCACTGTCCCTTGGAACTGCATTCGCTGCCACACAGACATTCGCGCTCTGCTAAAGCTTAACTTGGTAATTGGGCAACACTCTGTATCTCTCTCTGGCAGAGCCCGGCTGCCAAATTGGAAACGCCCAGACATTGCGCCCACAGGAAAGCTGCCAGCACTGAAAGCTCTAGCTGGTTTTCACTGTCCCTTGGAACTGCATTCGCTGCCACACAGACATTCGCGCTCTGCTAAAGCATTGCTTCCTAATGGGGCAACACTCTGTATCTCTCTCTGGCAGAGCCCGGCTGCCAAATTGGAAACGTCCAGAGATTGCGCCCACAGGAAAGCTGCCAGCACTGAAAGCTCTAGCTGGTTTTCACTGTCCCTTGGAACTGCATTCGCTGCCACACAGACATTCGCGCTCTGCTAAAGCATTGCTTCGTAATGGGGCAACACTCTGTATCTCTCTCTGGCAGAGCCCGGCTGCCAAATTGGAAACGTCCAGAGATTGCGCCCACAGGAAAGCTGCCAGCACTGAAAGCTCTAGCTGGTTTTCACTGTCCCTTGGAACTGCATTCGCTGCCACACAGACATTCGCGCTCTGCTAAAGCATTGCTTCCTAATGGGGCAACACTCTGTATCTCTCTCTGGCAGAGCCCGGCTGCCAAATTGGAAACGTCCAGAGATTGCGCCCACAGGAAAGCTGCCAGCACTGAAAGCTCTAGCTGGTTTTCACTGTCCCTTGGAACTGCATTCGCTGCCACACAGACATTCGCGCTCTGCTGAAGCATTGCTTCGTAATGGGGCAACACTCTGTATCTCTCTCTGGCAGAGCCCGGCTGCCAAATTGGAAACGTCCAGAGATTGCGCCCACAGGAAAGCTGCCAGCACTGAAAGCTCTAGCTGGTTTTCACTGTCCCTTGGAACTGCATTCGCTGCCACACAGACATTCGCGCTCTGCTAAAGCATTGCTTCGTAATGGGGCAACACTCTGTATCTCTCTCTGGCAGAGCCCGGCTGCCAAATTGGAAACGTCCAGAGATTGCGCCCACAGGAAAGCTGCCAGCACTGAAAGCTCTAGCTGGTTTTCACTGTCCCTTGGAACTGCATTCGCTGCCACACAGACATTCGCGCTCTGCTAAAGCATTGCTTCGTAATGGGGCAACACTCTGTATCTCTCTCTGGCAGAGCCCGGCTGCCAAATTGGAAACGTCCAGAGATTGCGCCCACAGGAAAGCTGCCAGCACTGAAAGCTCTAGCTGGTTTTCACTGTCCCTTGGAACTGCATTCGCTGCCACACAGACATTCGCGCTCTGCTAAAGCTTTGCTTCGTAATGGGGCAACACTCTGTATCTCTCTCTGGCAGAGCCCGGCTGCCAAATTGGAAACGTCCAGACATTGCGCCCACAGGAAAGCTGCCAGCACTGAAAGCTCTAGCTGGTTTTCACTGTCCCTTGGAACTGCATTCGGTGCCACACAGACATTCGCGCTCTGCTAAAGCTTAACTTGGTAATTGGGCAACACTCTGTATCTCTCTCTGGCAGAGCCCGGCTGCCAAATTGGAAACGCCCAGACATTGCGCCCACAGGAAAGCTGCCAGCACTGAAAGCTCTAGCTGGTTTTCACTGTCCCTTGGAACTGCATTCGCTGCCACACAGACATTCGCGCTCTGCTAAAGCATTGCTTCGTAATGGGGCAACACTCTGTATCTCTCTCTGGCAGAGCCCGGCTGCCAAATTGGAAACGTCCAGAGATTGCGCCCACAGGAAAGCTGCCAGCACTGAAAGCTCTAGCTGGTTTTCACTGTCCCTTGGAACTGCATTCGCTGCCACACAGACATTCGCGCTCTGCTAAAGCATTGCTTCGTAATGGGGCAACACTCTGTATCTCTCTCTGGCAGAGCCCGGCTGCCAAATTGGAAACGTCCAGACATTGCGCCCACAGGAAAGCTGCCAGCACTGAAAGCTCTAGCTGGTTTTCACTGTCCCTTGGAACTGCATTCGCTGCCACACAGACATTCGCGCTCTGCTAAAGCTTTGCTTCGTAATGGGGCAACACTCTGTATCTCTCTCTGGCAGAGCCCGGCTGCCAAATTGGAAAAGGCCAGAGATTGCGCCCACAGGAAAGCTGCCAGCACTGAAAGCTCTAGCTGGTTTTCACTGTCCCTTGGAACTGCATTCGCTGCCACACAGACATTCGCGCTCTGCTAAAGCATTGCTTCGTAATGGGGCAACACTCTGTATCTCTCTCTGGCAGAGCCCGGCTGCCAAATTGGAAACGTCCAGAGATTGCGCCCACAGGAAAGCTGCCAGCACTGAAAGCTCTAGCTGGTTTTCACTGTCCCTTGGAACTGCATTCGCTGCCACACAGACATTCGCGCTCTGCTAAAGCATTGCTTCCTAATGGGGCAACACTCTGTATCTCTCTCTGGCAGAGCCCGGCTGCCAAATTGGAAACGTCCAGAGATTGCGCCCACAGGAAAGCTGCCAGCACTGAAAGCTCTAGCTGGTTTTCACTGTCCCTTGGAACTGCATTCGCTGCCACACAGACATTCGCGCTCTGCTAAAGCATTGCTTCGTAATGGGGCAACACTCTGTATCTCTCTCTGGCAGAGCCCGGCTGCCAAATTGGAAACGTCCAGACATTGCGCCCACAGGAAAGCTGCCAGCACTGAAAGCTCTAGCTGGTTTTCACTGTCCCTTGGAACTGCATTCGCTGCCACACAGACATTCGCGCTCTGCTAAAGCATTGCTTCCTAATGGGGCAACACTCTGTATCTCTCTCTGGCAGAGCCCGGCTGCCAAATTGGAAACGTCCAGACATTGCGCCCACAGGAAAGCTGCCAGCACTGAAAGCTCTAGCTGGTTTTCACTGTCCCTTGGAACTGCATTCGCTGCCACACAGACATTTGCGCTCTGCTAAAGCTTAACTTGGTAATTGGGCAACACTCTGTATCTCTCTCTGGCAGAGCCCGGCTGCCAAATTGGAAACGTCCAGAGATTGCGCCCACAGGAAAGCTGCCAGCACTGAAAGCTCTAGCTGGTTTTCACTGTCCCTTGGAACTGCATTCGCTGCCACACAGACATTCGCGCTCTGCTAAAGCATTGCTTCGTAATGGGGCAACACTCTGTATCTCTCTCTGGCAGAGCCCGGCTGCCAAATTGGAAACGTCCAGAGATTGCGCCCACAGGAAAGCTGCCAGCACTGAAAGCTCTAGCTGGTTTTCACTGTCCCTTGGAACTGCATTCGCTGCCACACAGACATTCGCGCTCTGCTAAAGCATTGCTTCGTAATGGGGCAACACTCTGTATCTCTCTCTGGCAGAGCCCGGCTGCCAAATTGGAAACGTCCAGAGATTGCGCCCACAGGAAAGCTGCCAGCACTGAAAGCTCTAGCTGGTTTTCACTGTCCCTTGGAACTGCATTCGGTGCCACACAGACATTCGCGCTCTGCTAAAGCATTGCTTCGTAATGGGGCAACACTCTGTATCTCTCTCTGGCAGAGCCCGGCTGCCAAATTGGAAACGTCCAGAGATTGCGCCCACAGGAAAGCTGCCAGCACTGAAAGCTCTAGCTGGTTTTCACTGTCCCTTGGAACTGCATTCGCTGCCACACAGACATTTGCGCTCTGCTAAAGCTTAACTTGGTAATTGGGCAACACTCTGTATCTCTCTCTGGCAGAGCCCGGCTGCCAAATTGGAAACGTCCAGAGATTGCGCCCACAGGAAAGCTGCCAGCACTGAAAGCTCTAGCTGGTTTTCACTGTCCCTTGGAACTGCATTCGCTGCCACACAGACATTCGCGCTCTGCTAAAGCATTGCTTCGTAATGGGGCAACACTCTGTATCTCTCTCTGGCAGAGCCCGGCTGCCAAATTGGAAACGTCCAGAGATTGCGCCCACAGGAAAGCTGCCAGCACTGAAAGCTGTAGCTGGTTTTCACTGTCCCTTGGAACTGCATTCGCTGCCACACAGACATTCGCGCTCTGCTAAAGCATTGCTTCGTAATGGGGCAACACTCTGTATCTCTCTCTGGCAGAGCCCGGCTGCCAAATTGGAAACGTCCAGAGATTGCGCCCACAGGAAAGCTGCCAGCACTGAAAGCTCTAGCTGGTTTTCACTGTCCCTTGGAACTGCATTCGCTGCCACACAGACATTCGCGCTCTGCTAAAGCTTAACTTGGTAATTGGGCAACACTCTGTATCTCTCTCTGGCAGAGCCCGGCTGCCAAATTGGAAACGCCCAGACATTGCGCCCACAGGAAAGCTGCCAGCACTGAAAGCTCTAGCTGGTTTTCACTGTCCCTTGGAACTGCATTCGCTGCCACACAGACATTCGCGCTCTGCTAAAGCATTGCTTCGTAATGGGGCAACACTCTGTATCTCTCTCTGGCAGAGCCCGGCTGCCAAATTGGAAACGTCCAGAGATTGCGCCCACAGGAAAGCTGCCAGCACTGAAAGCTCTAGCTGGTTTTCACTGTCCCTTGGAACTGCATTCGCTGCCACACAGACATTCGCGCTCTGCTAAAGCATTGCTTCGTAATGGGGCAACACTCTGTATCTCTCTCTGGCAGAGCCCGGCTGCCAAATTGGAAACGTCCAGACATTGCGCCCACAGGAAAGCTGCCAGCACTGAAAGCTCTAGCTGGTTTTCACTGTCCCTTGGAACTGCATTCGCTGCCACACAGACATTCGCGCTCTGCTAAAGCTTTGCTTCGTAATGGGGCAACACTCTGTATCTCTCTCTGGCAGAGCCCGGCTGCCAAATTGGAAAAGGCCAGAGATTGCGCCCACAGGAAAGCTGCCAGCACTGAAAGCTCTAGCTGGTTTTCACTGTCCCTTGGAACTGCATTCGCTGCCACACAGACATTCGCGCTCTGCTAAAGCATTGCTTCCTAATGGGGCAACACTCTGTATCTCTCTCTGGCAGAGCCCGGCTGCCAAATTGGAAACGTCCAGACATTGCGCCCACAGGAAAGCTGCCAGCACTGAAAGCTCTAGCTGGTTTTCACTGTCCCTTGGAACTGCATTCGCTGCCACACAGACATTCGCGCTCTGCTAAAGCATTGCTTCCTAATGGGGCAACACTCTGTATCTCTCTCTGGCAGAGCCCGGCTGCCAAATTGGAAACGTCCAGAGATTGCGCCCACAGGAAAGCTGCCAGCACTGAAAGCTCTAGCTGGTTTTCACTGTCCCTTGGAACTGCATTCGCTGCCACACAGACATTCGCGCTCTGCTAAAGCATTGCTTCGTAATGGGGCAACACTCTGTATCTCTCTCTGGCAGAGCCCGGCTGCCAAATTGGAAACGTCCAGACATTGCGCCCACAGGAAAGCTGCCAGCACTGAAAGCTCTAGCTGGTTTTCACTGTCCCTTGGAACTGCATTCGCTGCCACACAGACATTCGCGCTCTGCTAAAGCATTGCTTCCTAATGGGGCAACACTCTGTATCTCTCTCTGGCAGAGCCCGGCTGCCAAATTGGAAACGTCCAGACATTGCGCCCACAGGAAAGCTGCCAGCACTGAAAGCTCTAGCTGGTTTTCACTGTCCCTTGGAACTGCATTCGCTGCCACACAGACATTTGCGCTCTGCTAAAGCTTAACTTGGTAATTGGGCAACACTCTGTATCTCTCTCTGGCAGAGCCCGGCTGCCAAATTGGAAACGTCCAGAGATTGCGCCCACAGGAAAGCTGCCAGCACTGAAAGCTCTAGCTGGTTTTCACTGTCCCTTGGAACTGCATTCGCTGCCACACAGACATTCGCGCTCTGCTAAAGCATTGCTTCGTAATGGGGCAACACTCTGTATCTCTCTCTGGCAGAGCCCGGCTGCCAAATTGGAAACGTCCAGAGATTGCGCCCACAGGAAAGCTGCCAGCACTGAAAGCTCTAGCTGGTTTTCACTGTCCCTTGGAACTGCATTCGCTGCCACACAGACATTCGCGCTCTGCTAAAGCATTGCTTCGTAATGGGGCAACACTCTGTATCTCTCTCTGGCAGAGCCCGGCTGCCAAATTGGAAACGTCCAGAGATTGCGCCCACAGGAAAGCTGCCAGCACTGAAAGCTCTAGCTGGTTTTCACTGTCCCTTGGAACTGCATTCGGTGCCACACAGACATTCGCGCTCTGCTAAAGCATTGCTTCGTAATGGGGCAACACTCTGTATCTCTCTCTGGCAGAGCCCGGCTGCCAAATTGGAAACGTCCAGAGATTGCGCCCACAGGAAAGCTGCCAGCACTGAAAGCTCTAGCTGGTTTTCACTGTCCCTTGGAACTGCATTCGCTGCCACACAGACATTTGCGCTCTGCTAAAGCTTAACTTGGTAATTGGGCAACACTCTGTATCTCTCTCTGGCAGAGCCCGGCTGCCAAATTGGAAACGTCCAGAGATTGCGCCCACAGGAAAGCTGCCAGCACTGAAAGCTCTAGCTGGTTTTCACTGTCCCTTGGAACTGCATTCGGTGCCACACAGACATTCGCGCTCTGCTAAAGCATTGCTTCGTAATGGGGCAACACTCTGTATCTCTCTCTGGCAGAGCCCGGCTGCCAAATTGGAAACGTCCAGAGATTGCGCCCACAGGAAAGCTGCCAGCACTGAAAGCTCTAGCTGGTTTTCACTGTCCCTTGGAACTGCATTCGCTGCCACACAGACATTCGCGCTCTGCTAAAGCATTGCTTCGTAATGGGGCAACACTCTGTATCTCTCTCTGGCAGAGCCCGGCTGCCAAATTGGAAACGTCCAGAGATTGCGCCCACAGGAAAGCTGCCAGCACTGAAAGCTCTAGCTGGTTTTCACTGTCCCTTGGAACTGCATTCGCTGCCACACAGACATTCGCGCTCTGCTAAAGCATTGCTTCCTAATGGGGCAACACTCTGTATCTCTCTCTGGCAGAGCCCGGCTGCCAAATTGGAAACGTCCAGACATTGCGCCCACAGGAAAGCTGCCAGCACTGAAAGCTCTAGCTGGTTTTCACTGTCCCTTGGAACTGCATTCGCTGCCACACAGACATTTGCGCTCTGCTAAAGCTTAACTTGGTAATTGGGCAACACTCTGTATCTCTCTCTGGCAGAGCCCGGCTGCCAAATTGGAAACGTCCAGAGATTGCGCCCACAGGAAAGCTGCCAGCACTGAAAGCTCTAGCTGGTTTTCACTGTCCCTTGGAACTGCATTCGCTGCCACACAGACATTCGCGCTCTGCTAAAGCATTGCTTCGTAATGGGGCAACACTCTGTATCTCTCTCTGGCAGAGCCCGGCTGCCAAATTGGAAACGTCCAGAGATTGCGCCCACAGGAAAGCTGCCAGCACTGAAAGCTCTAGCTGGTTTTCACTGTCCCTTGGAACTGCATTCGCTGCCACACAGACATTCGCGCTCTGCTAAAGCATTGCTTCGTAATGGGGCAACACTCTGTATCTCTCTCTGGCAGAGCCCGGCTGCCAAATTGGAAACGTCCAGAGATTGCGCCCACAGGAAAGCTGCCAGCACTGAAAGCTCTAGCTGGTTTTCACTGTCCCTTGGAACTGCATTCGGTGCCACACAGACATTCGCGCTCTGCTAAAGCATTGCTTCGTAATGGGGCAACACTCTGTATCTCTCTCTGGCAGAGCCCGGCTGCCAAATTGGAAACGTCCAGAGATTGCGCCCACAGGAAAGCTGCCAGCACTGAAAGCTCTAGCTGGTTTTCACTGTCCCTTGGAACTGCATTCGCTGCCACACAGACATTTGCGCTCTGCTAAAGCTTAACTTGGTAATTGGGCAACACTCTGTATCTCTCTCTGGCAGAGCCCGGCTGCCAAATTGGAAACGTCCAGAGATTGCGCCCACAGGAAAGCTGCCAGCACTGAAAGCTCTAGCTGGTTTTCACTGTCCCTTGGAACTGCATTCGGTGCCACACAGACATTCGCGCTCTGCTAAAGCATTGCTTCGTAATGGGGCAACACTCTGTATCTCTCTCTGGCAGAGCCCGGCTGCCAAATTGGAAACGTCCAGAGATTGCGCCCACAGGAAAGCTGCCAGCACTGAAAGCTCTAGCTGGTTTTCACTGTCCCTTGGAACTGCATTCGCTGCCACACAGACATTCGCGCTCTGCTAAAGCATTGCTTCGTAATGGGGCAACACTCTGTATCTCTCTCTGGCAGAGCCCGGCTGCCAAATTGGAAACGTCCAGAGATTGCGCCCACAGGAAAGCTGCCAGCACTGAAAGCTCTAGCTGGTTTTCACTGTCCCTTGGAACTGCATTCGCTGCCACACAGACATTCGCGCTCTGCTAAAGCATTGCTTCGTAATGGGGCAACACTCTGTATCTCTCTCTGGCAGAGCCCGGCTGCCAAATTGGAAACGTCCAGAGATTGCGCCCACAGGAAAGCTGCCAGCACTGAAAGCTCTAGCTGGTTTTCACTGTCCCTTGGAACTGCATTCGCTGCCACACAGACATTCGCGCTCTGCTGAAGCATTGCTTCGTAATGGGGCAACACTCTGTATCTCTCTCTGGCAGAGCCCGGCTGCCAAATTGGAAACGTCCAGAGATTGCGCCCACAGGAAAGCTGCCAGCACTGAAAGCTCTAGCTGGTTTTCACTGTCCCTTGGAACTGCATTCGCTGCCACACAGACATTCGCGCTCTGCTAAAGCATTGCTTCGTAATGGGGCAACACTCTGTATCTCTCTCTGGCAGAGCCCGGCTGCCAAATTGGAAACGTCCAGAGATTGCGCCCACAGGAAAGCTGCCAGCACTGAAAGCTCTAGCTGGTTTTCACTGTCCCTTGGAACTGCATTCGCTGCCACACAGACATTCGCGCTCTGCTAAAGCATTGCTTCGTAATGGGGCAACACTCTGTATCTCTCTCTGGCAGAGCCCGGCTGCCAAATTGGAAACGTCCAGACATTGCGCCCACAGGAAAGCTGCCAGCACTGAAAGCTCTAGCTGGTTTTCACTGTCCCTTGGAACTGCATTCGCTGCCACACAGACATTCGCGCTCTGCTAAAGCTTAACTTGGTAATTGGGCAACACTCTGTATCTCTCTCTGGCAGAGCCCGGCTGCCAAATTGGAAACGCCCAGACATTGCGCCCACAGGAAAGCTGCCAGCACTGAAAGCTCTAGCTGGTTTTCACTGTCCCTTGGAACTGCATTCGCTGCCACACAGACATTCGCGCTCTGCTAAAGCATTGCTTCCTAATGGGGCAACACTCTGTATCTCTCTCTGGCAGAGCCCGGCTGCCAAATTGGAAACGTCCAGAGATTGCGCCCACAGGAAAGCTGCCAGCACTGAAAGCTCTAGCTGGTTTTCACTGTCCCTTGGAACTGCATTCGCTGCCACACAGACATTCGCGCTCTGCTAAAGCATTGCTTCGTAATGGGGCAACACTCTGTATCTCTCTCTGGCAGAGCCCGGCTGCCAAATTGGAAACGTCCAGAGATTGCGCCCACAGGAAAGCTGCCAGCACTGAAAGCTCTAGCTGGTTTTCACTGTCCCTTGGAACTGCATTCGCTGCCACACAGACATTCGCGCTCTGCTAAAGCATTGCTTCCTAATGGGGCAACACTCTGTATCTCTCTCTGGCAGAGCCCGGCTGCCAAATTGGAAACGTCCAGAGATTGCGCCCACAGGAAAGCTGCCAGCACTGAAAGCTCTAGCTGGTTTTCACTGTCCCTTGGAACTGCATTCGCTGCCACACAGACATTCGCGCTCTGCTGAAGCATTGCTTCGTAATGGGGCAACACTCTGTATCTCTCTCTGGCAGAGCCCGGCTGCCAAATTGGAAACGTCCAGAGATTGCGCCCACAGGAAAGCTGCCAGCACTGAAAGCTCTAGCTGGTTTTCACTGTCCCTTGGAACTGCATTCGCTGCCACACAGACATTCGCGCTCTGCTAAAGCATTGCTTCGTAATGGGGCAACACTCTGTATCTCTCTCTGGCAGAGCCCGGCTGCCAAATTGGAAACGTCCAGAGATTGCGCCCACAGGAAAGCTGCCAGCACTGAAAGCTCTAGCTGGTTTTCACTGTCCCTTGGAACTGCATTCGCTGCCACACAGACATTCGCGCTCTGCTAAAGCATTGCTTCCTAATGGGGCAACACTCTGTATCTCTCTCTGGCAGAGCCCGGCTGCCAAATTGGAAACGTCCAGAGATTGCGCCCACAGGAAAGCTGCCAGCACTGAAAGCTCTAGCTGGTTTTCACTGTCCCTTGGAACTGCATTCGCTGCCACACAGACATTCGCGCTCTGCTAAAGCTTTGCTTCGTAATGGGGCAACACTCTGTATCTCTCTCTGGCAGAGCCCGGCTGCCAAATTGGAAACGTCCAGACATTGCGCCCACAGGAAAGCTGCCAGCACTGAAAGCTCTAGCTGGTTTTCACTGTCCCTTGGAACTGCATTCGGTGCCACACAGACATTCGCGCTCTGCTAAAGCTTAACTTGGTAATTGGGCAACACTCTGTATCTCTCTCTGGCAGAGCCCGGCTGCCAAATTGGAAACGCCCAGACATTGCGCCCACAGGAAAGCTGCCAGCACTGAAAGCTCTAGCTGGTTTTCACTGTCCCTTGGAACTGCATTCGCTGCCACACAGACATTCGCGCTCTGCTAAAGCATTGCTTCCTAATGGGGCAACACTCTGTATCTCTCTCTGGCAGAGCCCGGCTGCCAAATTGGAAACGTCCAGAGATTGCGCCCACAGGAAAGCTGCCAGCACTGAAAGCTCTAGCTGGTTTTCACTGTCCCTTGGAACTGCATTCGCTGCCACACAGACATTCGCGCTCTGCTAAAGCATTGCTTCGTAATGGGGCAACACTCTGTATCTCTCTCTGGCAGAGCCCGGCTGCCAAATTGGAAACGTCCAGAGATTGCGCCCACAGGAAAGCTGCCAGCACTGAAAGCTCTAGCTGGTTTTCACTGTCCCTTGGAACTGCATTCGCTGCCACACAGACATTCGCGCTCTGCTGAAGCATTGCTTCGTAATGGGGCAACACTCTGTATCTCTCTCTGGCAGAGCCCGGCTGCCAAATTGGAAACGTCCAGAGATTGCGCCCACAGGAAAGCTGCCAGCACTGAAAGCTCTAGCTGGTTTTCACTGTCCCTTGGAACTGCATTCGCTGCCACACAGACATTCGCGCTCTGCTAAAGCATTGCTTCGTAATGGGGCAACACTCTGTATCTCTCTCTGGCAGAGCCCGGCTGCCAAATTGGAAACGTCCAGAGATTGCGCCCACAGGAAAGCTGCCAGCACTGAAAGCTCTAGCTGGTTTTCACTGTCCCTTGGAACTGCATTCGCTGCCACACAGACATTCGCGCTCTGCTAAAGCATTGCTTCGTAATGGGGCAACACTCTGTATCTCTCTCTGGCAGAGCCCGGCTGCCAAATTGGAAACGTCCAGACATTGCGCCCACAGGAAAGCTGCCAGCACTGAAAGCTCTAGCTGGTTTTCACTGTCCCTTGGAACTGCATTCGCTGCCACACAGACATTCGCGCTCTGCTAAAGCTTAACTTGGTAATTGGGCAACACTTTGTATCTCTCTCTGGCAGAGCCCGGCTGCCAAATTGGAAACGCCCAGACATTGCGCCCACAGGAAAGCTGCCAGCACTGAAAGCTCTAGCTGGTTTTCACTGTCCCTTGGAACTGCATTCGCTGCCACACAGACATTCGCGCTCTGCTAAAGCATTGCTTCCTAATGGGGCAACACTCTGTATCTCTCTCTGGCAGAGCCCGGCTGCCAAATTGGAAACGTCCAGAGATTGCGCCCACAGGAAAGCTGCCAGCACTGAAAGCTCTAGCTGGTTTTCACTGTCCCTTGGAACTGCATTCGCTGCCACACAGACATTCGCGCTCTGCTAAAGCATTGCTTCCTAATGGGGCAACACTCTGTATCTCTCTCTGGCAGAGCCCGGCTGCCAAATTGGAAACGTCCAGAGATTGCGCCCACAGGAAAGCTGCCAGCACTGAAAGCTCTAGCTGGTTTTCACTGTCCCTTGGAACTGCATTCGCTGCCACACAGACATTCGCGCTCTGCTAAAGCATTGCTTCGTAATGGGGCAACACTCTGTATCTCTCTCTGGCAGAGCCCGGCTGCCAAATTGGAAACGTCCAGAGATTGCGCCCACAGGAAAGCTGCCAGCACTGAAAGCTCTAGCTGGTTTTCACTGTCCCTTGGAACTGCATTCGCTGCCACACAGACATTCGCGCTCTGCTAAAGCATTGCTTCGTAATGGGGCAACACTCTGTATCTCTCTCTGGCAGAGCCCGGCTGCCAAATTGGAAACGTCCAGACATTGCGCCCACAGGAAAGCTGCCAGCACTGAAAGCTCTAGCTGGTTTTCACTGTCCCTTGGAACTGCATTCGCTGTCACACAGACATTCGCGCTCTGCTAAAGCATTGCTTCGTAATGGGGCAACACTCTGTATCTCTCTCTGGCAGAGCCCGGCTGCCAAATTGGAAACGTCCAGAGATTGCGCCCACAGGAAAGCTGCCAGCACTGAAAGCTCTAGCTGGTTTTCACTGTCCCTTGGAACTGCATTCGCTGCCACACAGACATTCGCGCTCTGCTAAAGCATTGCTTCGTAATGGGGCAACACTCTGTATCTCTCTCTGGCAGAGCCCGGCTGCCAAATTGGAAACGTCCAGAGATTGCGCCCACAGGAAAGCTGCCAGCACTGAAAGCTCTAGCTGGTTTTCACTGTCCCTTGGAACTGCATTCGCTGCCACACAGACATTCGCGCTCTGCTAAAGCATTGCTTCGTAATGGGGCAACACTCTGTATCTCTCTCTGGCAGAGCCCGGCTGCCAAATTGGAAACGTCCAGAGATTGCGCCCACAGGAAAGCTGCCAGCACTGAAAGCTCTAGCTGGTTTTCACTGTCCCTTGGAACTGCATTCGCTGCCACACAGACATTCGCGCTCTGCTGAAGCATTGCTTCGTAATGGGGCAACACTCTGTATCTCTCTCTGGCAGAGCCCGGCTGCCAAATTGGAAACGTCCAGAGATTGCGCCCACAGGAAAGCTGCCAGCACTGAAAGCTCTAGCTGGTTTTCACTGTCCCTTGGAACTGCATTCGCTGCCACACAGACATTCGCGCTCTGCTAAAGCATTGCTTCGTAATGGGGCAACACTCTGTATCTCTCTCTGGCAGAGCCCGGCTGCCAAATTGGAAACGTCCAGAGATTGCGCCCACAGGAAAGCTGCCAGCACTGAAAGCTCTAGCTGGTTTTCACTGTCCCTTGGAACTGCATTCGCTGCCACACAGACATTCGCGCTCTGCTAAAGCATTGCTTCCTAATGGGGCAACACTCTGTATCTCTCTCTGGCAGAGCCCGGCTGCCAAATTGGAAACGTCCAGACATTGCGCCCACAGGAAAGCTGCCAGCACTGAAAGCTCTAGCTGGTTTTCACTGTCCCTTGGAACTGCATTCGCTGCCACACAGACATTCGCGCTCTGCTAAAGCTTAACTTGGTAATTGGGCAACACTCTGTATCTCTCTCTGGCAGAGCCCGGCTGCCAAATTGGAAACGCCCAGACATTGCGCCCACAGGAAAGCTGCCAGCACTGAAAGCTCTAGCTGGTTTTCACTGTCCCTTGGAACTGCATTCGCTGCCACACAGACATTCGCGCTCTGCTAAAGCATTGCTTCCTAATGGGGCAACACTCTGTATCTCTCTCTGGCAGAGCCCGGCTGCCAAATTGGAAACGTCCAGAGATTGCGCCCACAGGAAAGCTGCCAGCACTGAAAGCTCTAGCTGGTTTTCACTGTCCCTTGGAACTGCATTCGCTGCCACACAGACATTCGCGCTCTGCTAAAGCATTGCTTCGTAATGGGGCAACACTCTGTATCTCTCTCTGGCAGAGCCCGGCTGCCAAATTGGAAACGTCCAGAGATTGCGCCCACAGGAAAGCTGCCAGCACTGAAAGCTCTAGCTGGTTTTCACTGTCCCTTGGAACTGCATTCGCTGCCACACAGACATTCGCGCTCTGCTAAAGCATTGCTTCCTAATGGGGCAACACTCTGTATCTCTCTCTGGCAGAGCCCGGCTGCCAAATTGGAAACGTCCAGAGATTGCGCCCACAGGAAAGCTGCCAGCACTGAAAGCTCTAGCTGGTTTTCACTGTCCCTTGGAACTGCATTCGCTGCCACACAGACATTCGCGCTCTGCTGAAGCATTGCTTCGTAATGGGGCAACACTCTGTATCTCTCTCTGGCAGAGCCCGGCTGCCAAATTGGAAACGTCCAGAGATTGCGCCCACAGGAAAGCTGCCAGCACTGAAAGCTCTAGCTGGTTTTCACTGTCCCTTGGAACTGCATTCGCTGCCACACAGACATTCGCGCTCTGCTAAAGCATTGCTTCGTAATGGGGCAACACTCTGTATCTCTCTCTGGCAGAGCCCGGCTGCCAAATTGGAAACGTCCAGAGATTGCGCCCACAGGAAAGCTGCCAGCACTGAAAGCTCTAGCTGGTTTTCACTGTCCCTTGGAACTGCATTCGCTGCCACACAGACATTCGCGCTCTGCTAAAGCATTGCTTCGTAATGGGGCAACACTCTGTATCTCTCTCTGGCAGAGCCCGGCTGCCAAATTGGAAACGTCCAGAGATTGCGCCCACAGGAAAGCTGCCAGCACTGAAAGCTCTAGCTGGTTTTCACTGTCCCTTGGAACTGCATTCGCTGCCACACAGACATTCGCGCTCTGCTAAAGCTTTGCTTCGTAATGGGGCAACACTCTGTATCTCTCTCTGGCAGAGCCCGGCTGCCAAATTGGAAACGTCCAGACATTGCGCCCACAGGAAAGCTGCCAGCACTGAAAGCTCTAGCTGGTTTTCACTGTCCCTTGGAACTGCATTCGGTGCCACACAGACATTCGCGCTCTGCTAAAGCTTAACTTGGTAATTGGGCAACACTCTGTATCTCTCTCTGGCAGAGCCCGGCTGCCAAATTGGAAACGCCCAGACATTGCGCCCACAGGAAAGCTGCCAGCACTGAAAGCTCTAGCTGGTTTTCACTGTCCCTTGGAACTGCATTCGCTGCCACACAGACATTCGCGCTCTGCTAAAGCATTGCTTCGTAATGGGGCAACACTCTGTATCTCTCTCTGGCAGAGCCCGGCTGCCAAATTGGAAACGTCCAGAGATTGCGCCCACAGGAAAGCTGCCAGCACTGAAAGCTCTAGCTGGTTTTCACTGTCCCTTGGAACTGCATTCGCTGCCACACAGACATTCGCGCTCTGCTAAAGCATTGCTTCCTAATGGGGCAACACTCTGTATCTCTCTCTGGCAGAGCCCGGCTGCCAAATTGGAAACGTCCAGACATTGCGCCCACAGGAAAGCTGCCAGCACTGAAAGCTCTAGCTGGTTTTCACTGTCCCTTGGAACTGCATTCGCTGCCACACAGACATTCGCGCTCTGCTAAAGCATTGCTTCCTAATGGGGCAACACTCTGTATCTCTCTCTGGCAGAGCCCGGCTGCCAAATTGGAAACGTCCAGAGATTGCGCCCACAGGAAAGCTGCCAGCACTGAAAGCTCTAGCTGGTTTTCACTGTCCCTTGGAACTGCATTCGCTGCCACACAGACATTCGCGCTCTGCTAAAGCATTGCTTCGTAATGGGGCAACACTCTGTATCTCTCTCTGGCAGAGCCCGGCTGCCAAATTGGAAACGTCCAGACATTGCGCCCACAGGAAAGCTGCCAGCACTGAAAGCTCTAGCTGGTTTTCACTGTCCCTTGGAACTGCATTCGCTGCCACACAGACATTCGCGCTCTGCTAAAGCATTGCTTCCTAATGGGGCAACACTCTGTATCTCTCTCTGGCAGAGCCCGGCTGCCAAATTGGAAACGTCCAGACATTGCGCCCACAGGAAAGCTGCCAGCACTGAAAGCTCTAGCTGGTTTTCACTGTCCCTTGGAACTGCATTCGCTGCCACACAGACATTTGCGCTCTGCTAAAGCTTAACTTGGTAATTGGGCAACACTCTGTATCTCTCTCTGGCAGAGCCCGGCTGCCAAATTGGAAACGTCCAGAGATTGCGCCCACAGGAAAGCTGCCAGCACTGAAAGCTCTAGCTGGTTTTCACTGTCCCTTGGAACTGCATTCGCTGCCACACAGACATTCGCGCTCTGCTAAAGCATTGCTTCGTAATGGGGCAACACTCTGTATCTCTCTCTGGCAGAGCCCGGCTGCCAAATTGGAAACGTCCAGAGATTGCGCCCACAGGAAAGCTGCCAGCACTGAAAGCTCTAGCTGGTTTTCACTGTCCCTTGGAACTGCATTCGCTGCCACACAGACATTCGCGCTCTGCTAAAGCATTGCTTCGTAATGGGGCAACACTCTGTATCTCTCTCTGGCAGAGCCCGGCTGCCAAATTGGAAACGTCCAGAGATTGCGCCCACAGGAAAGCTGCCAGCACTGAAAGCTCTAGCTGGTTTTCACTGTCCCTTGGAACTGCATTCGGTGCCACACAGACATTCGCGCTCTGCTAAAGCATTGCTTCGTAATGGGGCAACACTCTGTATCTCTCTCTGGCAGAGCCCGGCTGCCAAATTGGAAACGTCCAGAGATTGCGCCCACAGGAAAGCTGCCAGCACTGAAAGCTCTAGCTGGTTTTCACTGTCCCTTGGAACTGCATTCGCTGCCACACAGACATTTGCGCTCTGCTAAAGCTTAACTTGGTAATTGGGCAACACTCTGTATCTCTCTCTGGCAGAGCCCGGCTGCCAAATTGGAAACGTCCAGAGATTGCGCCCACAGGAAAGCTGCCAGCACTGAAAGCTCTAGCTGGTTTTCACTGTCCCTTGGAACTGCATTCGCTGCCACACAGACATTCGCGCTCTGCTAAAGCATTGCTTCGTAATGGGGCAACACTCTGTATCTCTCTCTGGCAGAGCCCGGCTGCCAAATTGGAAACGTCCAGAGATTGCGCCCACAGGAAAGCTGCCAGCACTGAAAGCTCTAGCTGGTTTTCACTGTCCCTTGGAACTGCATTCGCTGCCACACAGACATTCGCGCTCTGCTAAAGCATTGCTTCGTAATGGGGCAACACTCTGTATCTCTCTCTGGCAGAGCCCGGCTGCCAAATTGGAAACGTCCAGAGATTGCGCCCACAGGAAAGCTGCCAGCACTGAAAGCTCTAGCTGGTTTTCACTGTCCCTTGGAACTGCATTCGCTGCCACACAGACATTCGCGCTCTGCTAAAGCTTTGCTTCGTAATGGGGCAACACTCTGTATCTCTCTCTGGCAGAGCCCGGCTGCCAAATTGGAAACGTCCAGACATTGCGCCCACAGGAAAGCTGCCAGCACTGAAAGCTCTAGCTGGTTTTCACTGTCCCTTGGAACTGCATTCGGTGCCACACAGACATTCGCGCTCTGCTAAAGCTTAACTTGGTAATTGGGCAACACTCTGTATCTCTCTCTGGCAGAGCCCGGCTGCCAAATTGGAAACGCCCAGACATTGCGCCCACAGGAAAGCTGCCAGCACTGAAAGCTCTAGCTGGTTTTCACTGTCCCTTGGAACTGCATTCGCTGCCACACAGACATTCGCGCTCTGCTAAAGCATTGCTTCGTAATGGGGCAACACTCTGTATCTCTCTCTGGCAGAGCCCGGCTGCCAAATTGGAAACGTCCAGAGATTGCGCCCACAGGAAAGCTGCCAGCACTGAAAGCTCTAGCTGGTTTTCACTGTCCCTTGGAACTGCATTCGCTGCCACACAGACATTCGCGCTCTGCTAAAGCATTGCTTCGTAATGGGGCAACACTCTGTATCTCTCTCTGGCAGAGCCCGGCTGCCAAATTGGAAACGTCCAGACATTGCGCCCACAGGAAAGCTGCCAGCACTGAAAGCTCTAGCTGGTTTTCACTGTCCCTTGGAACTGCATTCGCTGCCACACAGACATTCGCGCTCTGCTAAAGCTTTGCTTCGTAATGGGGCAACACTCTGTATCTCTCTCTGGCAGAGCCCGGCTGCCAAATTGGAAAAGGCCAGAGATTGCGCCCACAGGAAAGCTGCCAGCACTGAAAGCTCTAGCTGGTTTTCACTGTCCCTTGGAACTGCATTCGCTGCCACACAGACATTCGCGCTCTGCTAAAGCATTGCTTCCTAATGGGGCAACACTCTGTATCTCTCTCTGGCAGAGCCCGGCTGCCAAATTGGAAACGTCCAGACATTGCGCCCACAGGAAAGCTGCCAGCACTGAAAGCTCTAGCTGGTTTTCACTGTCCCTTGGAACTGCATTCGCTGCCACACAGACATTCGCGCTCTGCTAAAGCATTGCTTCCTAATGGGGCAACACTCTGTATCTCTCTCTGGCAGAGCCCGGCTGCCAAATTGGAAACGTCCAGAGATTGCGCCCACAGGAAAGCTGCCAGCACTGAAAGCTCTAGCTGGTTTTCACTGTCCCTTGGAACTGCATTCGCTGCCACACAGACATTCGCGCTCTGCTAAAGCATTGCTTCGTAATGGGGCAACACTCTGTATCTCTCTCTGGCAGAGCCCGGCTGCCAAATTGGAAACGTCCAGACATTGCGCCCACAGGAAAGCTGCCAGCACTGAAAGCTCTAGCTGGTTTTCACTGTCCCTTGGAACTGCATTCGCTGCCACACAGACATTCGCGCTCTGCTAAAGCATTGCTTCCTAATGGGGCAACACTCTGTATCTCTCTCTGGCAGAGCCCGGCTGCCAAATTGGAAACGTCCAGACATTGCGCCCACAGGAAAGCTGCCAGCACTGAAAGCTCTAGCTGGTTTTCACTGTCCCTTGGAACTGCATTCGCTGCCACACAGACATTTGCGCTCTGCTAAAGCTTTACTTGGTAATTGGGCAACACTCTGTATCTCTCTCTGGCAGAGCCCGGCTGCCAAATTGGAAACGTCCAGAGATTGCGCCCACAGGAAAGCTGCCAGCACTGAAAGCTCTAGCTGGTTTTCACTGTCCCTTGGAACTGCATTCGCTGCCACACAGACATTCGCGCTCTGCTAAAGCATTGCTTCGTAATGGGGCAACACTCTGTATCTCTCTCTGGCAGAGCCCGGCTGCCAAATTGGAAACGTCCAGAGATTGCGCCCACAGGAAAGCTGCCAGCACTGAAAGCTCTAGCTGGTTTTCACTGTCCCTTGGAACTGCATTCGCTGCCACACAGACATTCGCGCTCTGCTAAAGCATTGCTTCGTAATGGGGCAACACTCTGTATCTCTCTCTGGCAGAGCCCGGCTGCCAAATTGGAAACGTCCAGAGATTGCGCCCACAGGAAAGCTGCCAGCACTGAAAGCTCTAGCTGGTTTTCACTGTCCCTTGGAACTGCATTCGGTGCCACACAGACATTCGCGCTCTGCTAAAGCATTGCTTCGTAATGGGGCAACACTCTGTATCTCTCTCTGGCAGAGCCCGGCTGCCAAATTGGAAACGTCCAGAGATTGCGCCCACAGGAAAGCTGCCAGCACTGAAAGCTCTAGCTGGTTTTCACTGTCCCTTGGAACTGCATTCGCTGCCACACAGACATTTGCGCTCTGCTAAAGCTTAACTTGGTAATTGGGCAACACTCTGTATCTCTCTCTGGCAGAGCCCGGCTGCCAAATTGGAAACGTCCAGAGATTGCGCCCACAGGAAAGCTGCCAGCACTGAAAGCTCTAGCTGGTTTTCACTGTCCCTTGGAACTGCATTCGCTGCCACACAGACATTCGCGCTCTGCTAAAGCATTGCTTCGTAATGGGGCAACACTCTGTATCTCTCTCTGGCAGAGCCCGGCTGCCAAATTGGAAACGTCCAGAGATTGCGCCCACAGGAAAGCTGCCAGCACTGAAAGCTCTAGCTGGTTTTCACTGTCCCTTGGAACTGCATTCGCTGCCACACAGACATTCGCGCTCTGCTAAAGCATTGCTTCGTAATGGGGCAACACTCTGTATCTCTCTCTGGCAGAGCCCGGCTGCCAAATTGGAAACGTCCAGACATTGCGCCCACAGGAAAGCTGCCAGCACTGAAAGCTCTAGCTGGTTTTCACTGTCCCTTGGAACTGCATTCGCTGCCACACAGACATTCGCGCTCTGCTAAAGCATTGCTTCGTAATGGGGCAACACTCTGTATCTCTCTCTGGCAGAGCCCGGCTGCCAAATTGGAAACGTCCAGACATTGCGCCCACAGGAAAGCTGCCAGCACTGAAAGCTCTAGCTGGTTTTCACTGTCCCTTGGAACTGCATTCGCTGCCACACAGACATTCGCGCTCTGCTAAAGCATTGCTTCGTAATGGGGCAACACTCTGTATCTCTCTCTGGCAGAGCCCGGCTGCCAAATTGGAAACGTCCAGACATTGCGCCCACAGGAAAGCTGCCAGCACTGAAAGCTCTAGCTGGTTTTCACTGTCCCTTGGAACTGCATTCGCTGCCACACAGACATTCGCGCTCTGCTAAAGCATTGCTTCGTAATGGGGCAACACTCTGTATCTCTCTCTGGCAGAGCCCGGCTGCCAAATTGGAAACGTCCAGACATTGCGCCCACAGGAAAGCTGCCAGCACTGAAAGCTCTAGCTGGTTTTCACTGTCCCTTGGAACTGCATTCGCTGCCACACAGACATTCGCGCTCTGCTAAAGCATTGCTTCGTAATGGGGCAACACTCTGTATCTCTCTCTGGCAGAGCCCGGCTGCCAAATTGGAAACGCCCAGACATTGCGCCCACAGGAAAGCTGCCAGCACTGAAAGCTCTAGCTGGTTTTCACTGTCCCTTGGAACTGCATTCGCTGCCACACAGACATTCGCGCTCTGCTAAAGCATTGCTTCGTAATGGGGCAACACTCTGTATCTCTCTCTGGCAGAGCCCGGCTGCCAAATTGGAAACGTCCAGAGATTGCGCCCACAGGAAAGCTGCCAGCACTGAAAGCTCTAGCTGGTTTTCACTGTCCCTTGGAACTGCATTCGCTGCCACACAGACATTCGCGCTCTGCTAAAGCATTGCTTCGTAATGGGGCAACACTCTGTATCTCTCTCTGGCAGAGCCCGGCTGCCAAATTGGAAACGTCCAGAGATTGCGCCCACAGGAAAGCTGCCAGCACTGAAAGCTCTAGCTGGTTTTCACTGTCCCTTGGAACTGCATTCGCTGCCACACAGACATTCGCGCTCTGCTAAAGCATTGCTTCCTAATGGGGCAGCACTCTGTATCTCTCTCTGGCAGAGCCCGGCTGCCAAATTGGAAACGTCCAGACATTGCGCCCACAGGAAAGCTGCCAGCACTGAAAGCTCTAGCTGGTTTTCACTGTCCCTTGGAACTGCATTCGCTGCCACACAGACATTCGCGCTCTGCTAAAGCATTGCTTCCTAATGGGGCAACACTCTGTATCTCTCTCTGGCAGAGCCCGGCTGCCAAATTGGAAACGTCCAGAGATTGCGCCCACAGGAAAGCTGCCAGCACTGAAAGCTCTAGCTGGTTTTCACTGTCCCTTGGAACTGCATTCGGTGCCACACAGACATTCGCGCTCTGCTAAAGCTTAACTTGGTAATTGGGCAACACTCTGTATCTCTCTCTGGCAGAGCCCGGCTGCCAAATTGGAAACGCCCAGACATTGCGCCCACAGGAAAGCTGCCAGCACTGAAAGCTCTAGCTGGTTTTCACTGTCCCTTGGAACTGCATTCGCTGCCACACAGACATTCGCGCTCTGCTAAAGCATTGCTTCCTAATGGGGCAACACTCTGTATCTCTCTCTGGCAGAGCCCGGCTGCCAAATTGGAAACGTCCAGAGATTGCGCCCACAGGAAAGCTGCCAGCACTGAAAGCTCTAGCTGGTTTTCACTGTCCCTTGGAACTGCATTCGCTGCCACACAGACATTCGCGCTCTGCTAAAGCATTGCTTCGTAATGGGGCAACACTCTGTATCTCTCTCTGGCAGAGCCCGGCTGCCAAATTGGAAACGTCCAGACATTGCGCCCACAGGAAAGCTGCCAGCACTGAAAGCTCTAGCTGGTTTTCACTGTCCCTTGGAACTGCATTCGCTGCCACACAGACATTCGCGCTCTGCTAAAGCATTGCTTCCTAATGGGGCAACACTCTGTATCTCTCTCTGGCAGAGCCCGGCTGCCAAATTGGAAAAGGCCAGAGATTGCGCCCACAGGAAAGCTGCCAGCACTGAAAGCTCTAGCTGGTTTTCACTGTCCCTTGGAACTGCATTCGCTGCCACACAGACATTCGCGCTCTGCTAAAGCATTGCTTCCTAATGGGGCAACACTCTGTATCTCTCTCTGGCAGAGCCCGGCTGCCAAATTGGAAACGTCCAGAGATTGCGCCCACAGGAAAGCTGCCAGCACTGAAAGCTCTAGCTGGTTTTCACTGTCCCTTGGAACTGCATTCGCTGCCACACAGACATTCGCGCTCTGCTAAAGCATTGCTTCGTAATGGGGCAACACTCTGTATCTCTCTCTGGCAGAGCCCGGCTGCCAAATTGGAAACGTCCAGAGATTGCGCCCACAGGAAAGCTGCCAGCACTGAAAGCTCTAGCTGGTTTTCACTGTCCCTTGGAACTGCATTCGCTGCCACACAGACATTCGCGCTCTGCTAAAGCATTGCTTCCTAATGGGGCAACACTCTGTATCTCTCTCTGGCAGAGCCCGGCTGCCAAATTGGAAACGTCCAGACATTGCGCCCACAGGAAAGCTGCCAGCACTGAAAGCTCTAGCTGGTTTTCACTGTCCCTTGGAACTGCATTCGCTGCCACACAGACATTCGCGCTCTGCTAAAGCATTGCTTCCTAATGGGGCAACACTCTGTATCTCTCTCTGGCAGAGCCCGGCTGCCAAATTGGAAACGTCCAGAGATTGCGCCCACAGGAAAGCTGCCAGCACTGAAAGCTCTAGCTGGTTTTCACTGTCCCTTGGAACTGCATTCGCTGCCACACAGACATTTGCGCTCTGCTAAAGCTTAACTTGGTAATTGGGCAACACTCTGTATCTCTCTCTGGCAGAGCCCGGCTGCCAAATTGGAAACGTCCAGAGATTGCGCCCACAGGAAAGCTGCCAGCACTGAAAGCTCTAGCTGGTTTTCACTGTCCCTTGGAACTGCATTCGCTGCCACACAGACATTCGCGCTCTGCTAAAGCATTGCTTCGTAATGGGGCAACACTCTGTATCTCTCTCTGGCAGAGCCCGGCTGCCAAATTGGAAACGTCCAGACATTGCGCCCACAGGAAAGCTGCCAGCACTGAAAGCTCTAGCTGGTTTTCACTGTCCCTTGGAACTGCATTCGCTGCCACACAGACATTCGCGCTCTGCTAAAGCATTGCTTCGTAATGGGGCAACACTCTGTATCTCTCTCTGGCAGAGCCCGGCTGCCAAATTGGAAACGTCCAGAGATTGCGCCCACAGGAAAGCTGCCAGCACTGAAAGCTCTAGCTGGTTTTCACTGTCCCTTGGAACTGCATTCGCTGCCACACAGACATTCGCGCTCTGCTAAAGCATTGCTTCGTAATGGGGCAACACTCTGTATCTCTCTCTGGCAGAGCCCGGCTGCCAAATTGGAAACGTCCAGAGATTGCGCCCACAGGAAAGCTGCCAGCACTGAAAGCTCTAGCTGGTTTTCACTGTCCCTTGGAACTGCATTCGCTGCCACACAGACATTCGCGCTCTGCTAAAGCATTGCTTCCTAATGGGGCAACACTCTGTATCTCTCTCTGGCAGAGCCCGGCTGCCAAATTGGAAACGTCCAGAGATTGCGCCCACAGGAAAGCTGCCAGCACTGAAAGCTCTAGCTGGTTTTCACTGTCCCTTGGAACTGCATTCGCTGCCACACAGACATTCGCGCTCTGCTAAAGCATTGCTTCGTAATGGGGCAACACTCTGTATCTCTCTCTGGCAGAGCCCGGCTGCCAAATTGGAAACGTCCAGAGATTGCGCCCACAGGAAAGCTGCCAGCACTGAAAGCTCTAGCTGGTTTTCACTGTCCCTTGGAACTGCATTCGCTGCCACACAGACATTCGCGCTCTGCTAAAGCATTGCTTCGTAATGGGGCAACACTCTGTATCTCTCTCTGGCAGAGCCCGGCTGCCAAATTGGAAACGTCCAGACATTGCGCCCACAGGAAAGCTGCCAGCACTGAAAGCTCTAGCTGGTTTTCACTGTCCCTTGGAACTGCATTCGCTGCCACACAGACATTCGCGCTCTGCTAAAGCATTGCTTCGTAATGGGGCAACACTCTGTATCTCTCTCTGGCAGAGCCCGGCTGCCAAATTGGAAACGTCCAGAGATTGCGCCCACAGGAAAGCTGCCAGCACTGAAAGCTCTAGCTGGTTTTCACTGTCCCTTGGAACTGCATTCGCTGCCACACAGACATTTGCGCTCTGCTAAAGCTTAACTTGGTAATTGGGCAACACTCTGTATCTCTCTCTGGCAGAGCCCGGCTGCCAAATTGGAAACGTCCAGAGATTGCGCCCACAGGAAAGCTGCCAGCACTGAAAGCTCTAGCTGGTTTTCACTGTCCCTTGGAACTGCATTCGCTGCCACACAGACATTCGCGCTCTGCTAAAGCATTGCTTCGTAATGGGGCAACACTCTGTATCTCTCTCTGGCAGAGCCCGGCTGCCAAATTGGAAACGTCCAGACATTGCGCCCACAGGAAAGCTGCCAGCACTGAAAGCTCTAGCTGGTTTTCACTGTCCCTTGGAACTGCATTCGCTGCCACACAGACATTCGCGCTCTGCTAAAGCATTGCTTCCTAATGGGGCAACACTCTGTATCTCTCTCTGGCAGAGCCCGGCTGCCAAATTGGAAACGTCCAGACATTGCGCCCACAGGAAAGCTGCCAGCACTGAAAGCTCTAGCTGGTTTTCACTGTCCCTTGGAACTGCATTCGCTGCCACACAGACATTCGCGCTCTGCTAAAGCATTGCTTCCTAATGGGGCAACACTCTGTATCTCTCTCTGGCAGAGCCCGGCTGCCAAATTGGAAACGTCCAGACATTGCGCCCACAGGAAAGCTGCCAGCACTGAAAGCTCTAGCTGGTTTTCACTGTCCCTTGGAACTGCATTCGCTGCCACACAGACATTCGCGCTCTGCTAAAGCATTGCTTCGTAATGGGGCAACACTCTGTATCTCTCTCTGGCAGAGCCCGGCTGCCAAATTGGAAACGTCCAGAGATTGCGCCCACAGGAAAGCTGCCAGCACTGAAAGCTCTAGCTGGTTTTCACTGTCCCTTGGAACTGCATTCGCTGCCACACAGACATTCGCGCTCTGCTAAAGCATTGCTTCGTAATGGGGCAACACTCTGTATCTCTCTCTGGCAGAGCCCGGCTGCCAAATTGGAAACGTCCAGACATTGCGCCCACAGGAAAGCTGCCAGCACTGAAAGCTCTAGCTGGTTTTCACTGTCCCTTGGAACTGCATTCGCTGCCACACAGACATTCGCGCTCTGCTAAAGCATTGCTTCGTAATGGGGCAACACTCTGTATCTCTCTCTGGCAGAGCCCGGCTGCCAAATTGGAAACGCCCAGACATTGCGCCCACAGGAAAGCTGCCAGCACTGAAAGCTCTAGCTGGTTTTCACTGTCCCTTGGAACTGCATTCGCTGCCACACAGACATTCGCGCTCTGCTAAAGCATTGCTTCGTAATGGGGCAACACTCTGTATCTCTCTCTGGCAGAGCCCGGCTGCCAAATTGGAAACGTCCAGAGATTGCGCCCACAGGAAAGCTGCCAGCACTGAAAGCTCTAGCTGGTTTTCACTGTCCCTTGGAACTGCATTCGCTGCCACACAGACATTCGCGCTCTGCTAAAGCATTGCTTCGTAATGGGGCAACACTCTGTATCTCTCTCTGGCAGAGCCCGGCTGCCAAATTGGAAACGTCCAGAGATTGCGCCCACAGGAAAGCTGCCAGCACTGAAAGCTCTAGCTGGTTTTCACTGTCCCTTGGAACTGCATTCGCTGCCACACAGACATTCGCGCTCTGCTAAAGCATTGCTTCGTAATGGGGCAGCACTCTGTATCTCTCTCTGGCAGAGCCCGGCTGCCAAATTGGAAACGTCCAGACATTGCGCCCACAGGAAAGCTGCCAGCACTGAAAGCTCTAGCTGGTTTTCACTGTCCCTTGGAACTGCATTCGCTGCCACACAGACATTCGCGCTCTGCTAAAGCATTGCTTCCTAATGGGGCAACACTCTGTATCTCTCTCTGGCAGAGCCCGGCTGCCAAATTGGAAACGTCCAGAGATTGCGCCCACAGGAAAGCTGCCAGCACTGAAAGCTCTAGCTGGTTTTCACTGTCCCTTGGAACTGCATTCGCTGCCACGCAGACATTCGCGCTCTGCTAAAGCATTGCTTCGTAATGGGGCAACACTCTGTATCTCTCTCTGGCAGAGCCCGGCTGCCAAATTGGAAACGTCCAGACATTGCGCCCACAGGAAAGCTGCCAGCACTGAAAGCTCTAGCTGGTTTTCACTGTCCCTTGGAACTGCATTCGGTGCCACACAGACATTCGCGCTCTGCTAAAGCTTAACTTGGTAATTGGGCAACACTCTGTATCTCTCTCTGGCAGAGCCCGGCTGCCAAATTGGAAACGCCCAGACATTGCGCCCACAGGAAAGCTGCCAGCACTGAAAGCTCTAGCTGGTTTTCACTGTCCCTTGGAACTGCATTCGCTGCCACACAGACATTCGCGCTCTGCTAAAGCATTGCTTCCTAATGGGGCAACACTCTGTATCTCTCTCTGGCAGAGCCCGGCTGCCAAATTGGAAACGTCCAGAGATTGCGCCCACAGGAAAGCTGCCAGCACTGAAAGCTCTAGCTGGTTTTCACTGTCCCTTGGAACTGCATTCGCTGCCACACAGACATTCGCGCTCTGCTAAAGCATTGCTTCGTAATGGGGCAACACTCTGTATCTCTCTCTGGCAGAGCCCGGCTGCCAAATTGGAAACGTCCAGAGATTGCGCCCACAGGAAAGCTGCCAGCACTGAAAGCTCTAGCTGGTTTTCACTGTCCCTTGGAACTGCATTCGCTGCCACACAGACATTCGCGCTCTGCTAAAGCATTGCTTCCTAATGGGGCAACACTCTGTATCTCTCTCTGGCAGAGCCCGGCTGCCAAATTGGAAACGTCCAGAGATTGCGCCCACAGGAAAGCTGCCAGCACTGAAAGCTCTAGCTGGTTTTCACTGTCCCTTGGAACTGCATTCGCTGCCACACAGACATTCGCGCTCTGCTAAAGCATTGCTTCGTAATGGGGCAACACTCTGTATCTCTCTCTGGCAGAGCCCGGCTGCCAAATTGGAAACGTCCAGAGATTGCGCCCACAGGAAAGCTGCCAGCACTGAAAGCTCTAGCTGGTTTTCACTGTCCCTTGGAACTGCATTCGCTGCCACACAGACATTCGCGCTCTGCTAAAGCATTGCTTCGTAATGGGGCAACACTCTGTATCTCTCTCTGGCAGAGCCCGGCTGCCAAATTGGAAACGTCCAGACATTGCGCCCACAGGAAAGCTGCCAGCACTGAAAGCTCTAGCTGGTTTTCACTGTCCCTTGGAACTGCATTCGCTGCCACACAGACATTCGCGCTCTGCTAAAGCATTGCTTCGTAATGGGGCAACACTCTGTATCTCTCTCTGGCAGAGCCCGGCTGCCAAATTGGAAACGTCCAGAGATTGCGCCCACAGGAAAGCTGCCAGCACTGAAAGCTCTAGCTGGTTTTCACTGTCCCTTGGAACTGCATTCGCTGCCACACAGACATTTGCGCTCTGCTAAAGCTTAACTTGGTAATTGGGCAACACTCTGTATCTCTCTCTGGCAGAGCCCGGCTGCCAAATTGGAAACGTCCAGAGATTGCGCCCACAGGAAAGCTGCCAGCACTGAAAGCTCTAGCTGGTTTTCACTGTCCCTTGGAACTGCATTCGCTGCCACACAGACATTCGCGCTCTGCTAAAGCATTGCTTCGTAATGGGGCAACACTCTGTATCTCTCTCTGGCAGAGCCCGGCTGCCAAATTGGAAACGTCCAGACATTGCGCCCACAGGAAAGCTGCCAGCACTGAAAGCTCTAGCTGGTTTTCACTGTCCCTTGGAACTGCATTCGCTGCCACACAGACATTCGCGCTC
This sequence comes from Mycteria americana, assembly GCF_035582795.1. Taxonomy (NCBI): domain Eukaryota; kingdom Metazoa; phylum Chordata; class Aves; order Ciconiiformes; family Ciconiidae; genus Mycteria; species Mycteria americana. Next base: position 60,480 of record NW_027445485.1, on the reverse strand, counting down.
TGCTAAAGCATTGCTTCCTAATGGGGCAACACTCTGTATCTCTCTCTGGCAGAGCCCGGCTGCCAAATTGGAAACGTCCAGAGATTGCGCCCACAGGAAAGCTGCCAGCACTGAAAGCTCTAGCTGGTTTTCACTGTCCCTTGGAACTGCATTCGCTGCCACACAGACATTCGCGCTCTGCTAAAGCATTGCTTCCTAATGGGGCAACACTCTGTATCTCTCTCTGGCAGAGCCCGGCTGCCAAATTGGAAACGTCCAGACATTGCGCCCACAGGAAAGCTGCCAGCACTGAAAGCTCTAGCTGGTTTTCACTGTCCCTTGGAACTGCATTCGCTGCCACACAGACATTCGCGCTCTGCTAAAGCATTGCTTCGTAATGGGGCAACACTCTGTATCTCTCTCTGGCAGAGCCCGGCTGCCAAATTGGAAACGTCCAGAGATTGCGCCCACAGGAAAGCTGCCAGCACTGAAAGCTCTAGCTGGTTTTCACTGTCCCTTGGAACTGCATTCGCTGCCACACAGACATTCGCGCTCTGCTAAAGCATTGCTTCGTAATGGGGCAACACTCTGTATCTCTCTCTGGCAGAGCCCGGCTGCCAAATTGGAAACGTCCAGACATTGCGCCCACAGGAAAGCTGCCAGCACTGAAAGCTCTAGCTGGTTTTCACTGTCCCTTGGAACTGCATTCGCTGCCACACAGACATTCGCGCTCTGCTAAAGCATTGCTTCGTAATGGGGCAACACTCTGTATCTCTCTCTGGCAGAGCCCGGCTGCCAAATTGGAAACGCCCAGACATTGCGCCCACAGGAAAGCTGCCAGCACTGAAAGCTCTAGCTGGTTTTCACTGTCCCTTGGAACTGCATTCGCTGCCACACAGACATTCGCGCTCTGCTAAAGCATTGCTTCGTAATGGGGCAACACTCTGTATCTCTCTCTGGCAGAGCCCGGCTGCCAAATTGGAAACGTCCAGAGATTGCGCCCACAGGAAAGCTGCCAGCACTGAAAGCTCTAGCTGGTTTTCACTGTCCCTTGGAACTGCATTCGCTGCCACACAGACATTCGCGCTCTGCTAAAGCATTGCTTCGTAATGGGGCAACACTCTGTATCTCTCTCTGGCAGAGCCCGGCTGCCAAATTGGAAACGTCCAGAGATTGCGCCCACAGGAAAGCTGCCAGCACTGAAAGCTCTAGCTGGTTTTCACTGTCCCTTGGAACTGCATTCGCTGCCACACAGACATTCGCGCTCTGCTAAAGCATTGCTTCGTAATGGGGCAGCACTCTGTATCTCTCTCTGGCAGAGCCCGGCTGCCAAATTGGAAACGTCCAGACATTGCGCCCACAGGAAAGCTGCCAGCACTGAAAGCTCTAGCTGGTTTTCACTGTCCCTTGGAACTGCATTCGCTGCCACACAGACATTCGCGCTCTGCTAAAGCATTGCTTCCTAATGGGGCAACACTCTGTATCTCTCTCTGGCAGAGCCCGGCTGCCAAATTGGAAACGTCCAGAGATTGCGCCCACAGGAAAGCTGCCAGCACTGAAAGCTCTAGCTGGTTTTCACTGTCCCTTGGAACTGCATTCGCTGCCACGCAGACATTCGCGCTCTGCTAAAGCATTGCTTCGTAATGGGGCAACACTCTGTATCTCTCTCTGGCAGAGCCCGGCTGCCAAATTGGAAACGTCCAGACATTGCGCCCACAGGAAAGCTGCCAGCACTGAAAGCTCTAGCTGGTTTTCACTGTCCCTTGGAACTGCATTCGGTGCCACACAGACATTCGCGCTCTGCTAAAGCTTAACTTGGTAATTGGGCAACACTCTGTATCTCTCTCTGGCAGAGCCCGGCTGCCAAATTGGAAACGCCCAGACATTGCGCCCACAGGAAAGCTGCCAGCACTGAAAGCTCTAGCTGGTTTTCACTGTCCCTTGGAACTGCATTCGCTGCCACACAGACATTCGCGCTCTGCTAAAGCATTGCTTCCTAATGGGGCAACACTCTGTATCTCTCTCTGGCAGAGCCCGGCTGCCAAATTGGAAACGTCCAGAGATTGCGCCCACAGGAAAGCTGCCAGCACTGAAAGCTCTAGCTGGTTTTCACTGTCCCTTGGAACTGCATTCGCTGCCACACAGACATTCGCGCTCTGCTAAAGCATTGCTTCGTAATGGGGCAACACTCTGTATCTCTCTCTGGCAGAGCCCGGCTGCCAAATTGGAAACGTCCAGACATTGCGCCCACAGGAAAGCTGCCAGCACTGAAAGCTCTAGCTGGTTTTCACTGTCCCTTGGAACTGCATTCGGTGCCACACAGACATTCGCGCTCTGCTAAAGCTTAACTTGGTAATTGGGCAACACTCTGTATCTCTCTCTGGCAGAGCCCGGCTGCCAAATTGGAAACGCCCAGACATTGCGCTCACAGGAAAGCTGCCAGCACTGAAAGCTCTAGCTGGTTTTCACTGTCCCTTGGAACTGCATTCGCTGCCACACAGACATTCGCGCTCTGCTAAAGCATTGCTTCCTAATGGGGCAACACTCCGTATCTCTCTCTGGCAGAGCCCGGCTGCCAAATTGGAAACGTCCAGACATTGCGCCCACAGGAAAGCTGCCAGCACTGAAAGCTCTAGCTGGTTTTCACTGTCCCTTGGAACTGCATTCGCTGCCACACAGACATTCGCGCTCTGCTAAAGCATTGCTTCGTAATGGGGCAACACTCTGTATCTCTCTCTGGCAGAGCCCGGCTGCCAAATTGGAAACGTCCAGACATTGCGCCCACAGGAAAGCTGCCAGCACTGAAAGCTCTAGCTGGTTTTCACTGTCCCTTGGAACTGCATTCGCTGCCACACAGACATTCGCGCTCTGCTAAAGCATTGCTTCGTAATGGGGCAACACTCTGTATCTCTCTCTGGCAGAGCCCGGCTGCCAAATTGGAAACGTCCAGAGATTGCGCCCACAGGAAAGCTGCCAGCACTGAAAGCTCTAGCTGGTTTTCACTGTCCCTTGGAACTGCATTCGCTGCCACACAGACATTCGCGCTCTGCTAAAGCATTGCTTCGTAATGGGGCAACACTCTGTATCTCTCTCTGGCAGAGCCCGGCTGCCAAATTGGAAACGTCCAGACATTGCGCCCACAGGAAAGCTGCCAGCACTGAAAGCTCTAGCTGGTTTTCACTGTCCCTTGGAACTGCATTCGCTGCCACACAGACATTCGCGCTCTGCTAAAGCATTGCTTCGTAATGGGGCAACACTCTGTATCTCTCTCTGGCAGAGCCCGGCTGCCAAATTGGAAACGTCCAGAGATTGCGCCCACAGGAAAGCTGCCAGCACTGAAAGCTCTAGCTGGTTTTCACTGTCCCTTGGAACTGCATTCGCTGCCACACAGACATTTGCGCTCTGCTAAAGCTTAACTTGGTAATTGGGCAACACTCTGTATCTCTCTCTGGCAGAGCCCGGCTGCCAAATTGGAAACGTCCAGAGATTGCGCCCACAGGAAAGCTGCCAGCACTGAAAGCTCTAGCTGGTTTTCACTGTCCCTTGGAACTGCATTCGCTGCCACACAGACATTCGCGCTCTGCTAAAGCATTGCTTCGTAATGGGGCAACACTCTGTATCTCTCTCTGGCAGAGCCCGGCTGCCAAATTGGAAACGTCCAGACATTGCGCCCACAGGAAAGCTGCCAGCACTGAAAGCTCTAGCTGGTTTTCACTGTCCCTTGGAACTGCATTCGCTGCCACACAGACATTCGCGCTCTGCTAAAGCATTGCTTCGTAATGGGGCAACACTCTGTATCTCTCTCTGGCAGAGCCCGGCTGCCAAATTGGAAACGTCCAGAGATTGCGCCCACAGGAAAGCTGCCAGCACTGAAAGCTCTAGCTGGTTTTCACTGTCCCTTGGAACTGCATTCGCTGCCACACAGACATTCGCGCTCTGCTAAAGCATTGCTTCGTAATGGGGCAACACTCTGTATCTCTCTCTGGCAGAGCCCGGCTGCCAAATTGGAAACGTCCAGAGATTGCGCCCACAGGAAAGCTGCCAGCACTGAAAGCTCTAGCTGGTTTTCACTGTCCCTTGGAACTGCATTCGCTGCCACACAGACATTCGCGCTCTGCTAAAGCATTGCTTCGTAATGGGGCAACACTCTGTATCTCTCTCTGGCAGAGCCCGGCTGCCAAATTGGAAACGTCCAGACATTGCGCCCACAGGAAAGCTGCCAGCACTGAAAGCTCTAGCTGGTTTTCACTGTCCCTTGGAACTGCATTCGCTGCCACACAGACATTCGCGCTCTGCTAAAGCATTGCTTCGTAATGGGGCAACACTCTGTATCTCTCTCTGGCAGAGCCCGGCTGCCAAATTGGAAACGTCCAGACATTGCGCCCACAGGAAAGCTGCCAGCACTGAAAGCTCTAGCTGGTTTTCACTGTCCCTTGGAACTGCATTCGCTGCCACACAGACATTCGCGCTCTGCTAAAGCATTGCTTCGTAATGGGGCAACACTCTGTATCTCTCTCTGGCAGAGCCCGGCTGCCAAATTGGAAACGTCCAGACATTGCGCCCACAGGAAAGCTGCCAGCACTGAAAGCTCTAGCTGGTTTTCACTGTCCCTTGGAACTGCATTCGCTGCCACACAGACATTCGCGCTCTGCTAAAGCATTGCTTCGTAATGGGGCAACACTCTGTATCTCTCTCTGGCAGAGCCCGGCTGCCAAATTGGAAACGTCCAGACATTGCGCCCACAGGAAAGCTGCCAGCACTGAAAGCTCTAGCTGGTTTTCACTGTCCCTTGGAACTGCATTCGCTGCCACACAGACATTCGCGCTCTGCTAAAGCATTGCTTCGTAATGGGGCAACACTCTGTATCTCTCTCTGGCAGAGCCCGGCTGCCAAATTGGAAACGCCCAGACATTGCGCCCACAGGAAAGCTGCCAGCACTGAAAGCTCTAGCTGGTTTTCACTGTCCCTTGGAACTGCATTCGCTGCCACACAGACATTCGCGCTCTGCTAAAGCATTGCTTCGTAATGGGGCAACACTCTGTATCTCTCTCTGGCAGAGCCCGGCTGCCAAATTGGAAACGTCCAGAGATTGCGCCCACAGGAAAGCTGCCAGCACTGAAAGCTCTAGCTGGTTTTCACTGTCCCTTGGAACTGCATTCGCTGCCACACAGACATTCGCGCTCTGCTAAAGCATTGCTTCGTAATGGGGCAACACTCTGTATCTCTCTCTGGCAGAGCCCGGCTGCCAAATTGGAAACGTCCAGAGATTGCGCCCACAGGAAAGCTGCCAGCACTGAAAGCTCTAGCTGGTTTTCACTGTCCCTTGGAACTGCATTCGCTGCCACACAGACATTCGCGCTCTGCTAAAGCATTGCTTCCTAATGGGGCAGCACTCTGTATCTCTCTCTGGCAGAGCCCGGCTGCCAAATTGGAAACGTCCAGACATTGCGCCCACAGGAAAGCTGCCAGCACTGAAAGCTCTAGCTGGTTTTCACTGTCCCTTGGAACTGCATTCGCTGCCACACAGACATTCGCGCTCTGCTAAAGCATTGCTTCCTAATGGGGCAACACTCTGTATCTCTCTCTGGCAGAGCCCGGCTGCCAAATTGGAAACGTCCAGAGATTGCGCCCACAGGAAAGCTGCCAGCACTGAAAGCTCTAGCTGGTTTTCACTGTCCCTTGGAACTGCATTCGGTGCCACACAGACATTCGCGCTCTGCTAAAGCTTAACTTGGTAATTGGGCAACACTCTGTATCTCTCTCTGGCAGAGCCCGGCTGCCAAATTGGAAACGCCCAGACATTGCGCCCACAGGAAAGCTGCCAGCACTGAAAGCTCTAGCTGGTTTTCACTGTCCCTTGGAACTGCATTCGCTGCCACACAGACATTCGCGCTCTGCTAAAGCATTGCTTCCTAATGGGGCAACACTCTGTATCTCTCTCTGGCAGAGCCCGGCTGCCAAATTGGAAACGTCCAGAGATTGCGCCCACAGGAAAGCTGCCAGCACTGAAAGCTCTAGCTGGTTTTCACTGTCCCTTGGAACTGCATTCGCTGCCACACAGACATTCGCGCTCTGCTAAAGCATTGCTTCGTAATGGGGCAACACTCTGTATCTCTCTCTGGCAGAGCCCGGCTGCCAAATTGGAAACGTCCAGACATTGCGCCCACAGGAAAGCTGCCAGCACTGAAAGCTCTAGCTGGTTTTCACTGTCCCTTGGAACTGCATTCGCTGCCACACAGACATTCGCGCTCTGCTAAAGCATTGCTTCCTAATGGGGCAACACTCTGTATCTCTCTCTGGCAGAGCCCGGCTGCCAAATTGGAAAAGGCCAGAGATTGCGCCCACAGGAAAGCTGCCAGCACTGAAAGCTCTAGCTGGTTTTCACTGTCCCTTGGAACTGCATTCGCTGCCACACAGACATTCGCGCTCTGCTAAAGCATTGCTTCCTAATGGGGCAACACTCTGTATCTCTCTCTGGCAGAGCCCGGCTGCCAAATTGGAAACGTCCAGAGATTGCGCCCACAGGAAAGCTGCCAGCACTGAAAGCTCTAGCTGGTTTTCACTGTCCCTTGGAACTGCATTCGCTGCCACACAGACATTCGCGCTCTGCTAAAGCATTGCTTCGTAATGGGGCAACACTCTGTATCTCTCTCTGGCAGAGCCCGGCTGCCAAATTGGAAACGTCCAGAGATTGCGCCCACAGGAAAGCTGCCAGCACTGAAAGCTCTAGCTGGTTTTCACTGTCCCTTGGAACTGCATTCGCTGCCACACAGACATTCGCGCTCTGCTAAAGCATTGCTTCGTAATGGGGCAACACTCTGTATCTCTCTCTGGCAGAGCCCGGCTGCCAAATTGGAAACGTCCAGACATTGCGCCCACAGGAAAGCTGCCAGCACTGAAAGCTCTAGCTGGTTTTCACTGTCCCTTGGAACTGCATTCGCTGCCACACAGACATTCGCGCTCTGCTAAAGCATTGCTTCCTAATGGGGCAACACTCTGTATCTCTCTCTGGCAGAGCCCGGCTGCCAAATTGGAAACGTCCAGAGATTGCGCCCACAGGAAAGCTGCCAGCACTGAAAGCTCTAGCTGGTTTTCACTGTCCCTTGGAACTGCATTCGCTGCCACACAGACATTTGCGCTCTGCTAAAGCATTGCTTCCTAATGGGGCAACACTCTGTATCTCTCTCTGGCAGAGCCCGGCTGCCAAATTGGAAACGTCCAGACATTGCGCCCACAGGAAAGCTGCCAGCACTGAAAGCTCTAGCTGGTTTTCACTGTCCCTTGGAACTGCATTCGCTGCCACACAGACATTCGCGCTCTGCTAAAGCATTGCTTCGTAATGGGGCAACACTCTGTATCTCTCTCTGGCAGAGCCCGGCTGCCAAATTGGAAACGTCCAGAGATTGCGCCCACAGGAAAGCTGCCAGCACTGAAAGCTCTAGCTGGTTTTCACTGTCCCTTGGAACTGCATTCGCTGCCACACAGACATTCGCGCTCTGCTAAAGCATTGCTTCGTAATGGGGCAACACTCTGTATCTCTCTCTGGCAGAGCCCGGCTGCCAAATTGGAAACGTCCAGACATTGCGCCCACAGGAAAGCTGCCAGCACTGAAAGCTCTAGCTGGTTTTCACTGTCCCTTGGAACTGCATTCGCTGCCACACAGACATTCGCGCTCTGCTAAAGCATTGCTTCGTAATGGGGCAACACTCTGTATCTCTCTCTGGCAGAGCCCGGCTGCCAAATTGGAAACGCCCAGACATTGCGCCCACAGGAAAGCTGCCAGCACTGAAAGCTCTAGCTGGTTTTCACTGTCCCTTGGAACTGCATTCGCTGCCACACAGACATTCGCGCTCTGCTAAAGCATTGCTTCGTAATGGGGCAACACTCTGTATCTCTCTCTGGCAGAGCCCGGCTGCCAAATTGGAAACGTCCAGACATTGCGCCCACAGGAAAGCTGCCAGCACTGAAAGCTCTAGCTGGTTTTCACTGTCCCTTGGAACTGCATTCGCTGCCACACAGACATTCGCGCTCTGCTAAAGCATTGCTTCGTAATGGGGCAACACTCTGTATCTCTCTCTGGCAGAGCCCGGCTGCCAAATTGGAAACGTCCAGAGATTGCGCCCACAGGAAAGCTGCCAGCACTGAAAGCTCTAGCTGGTTTTCACTGTCCCTTGGAACTGCATTCGCTGCCACACAGACATTCGCGCTCTGCTAAAGCATTGCTTCGTAATGGGGCAGCACTCTGTATCTCTCTCTGGCAGAGCCCGGCTGCCAAATTGGAAACGTCCAGACATTGCGCCCACAGGAAAGCTGCCAGCACTGAAAGCTCTAGCTGGTTTTCACTGTCCCTTGGAACTGCATTCGCTGCCACACAGACATTCGCGCTCTGCTAAAGCATTGCTTCCTAATGGGGCAACACTCTGTATCTCTCTCTGGCAGAGCCCGGCTGCCAAATTGGAAACGTCCAGAGATTGCGCCCACAGGAAAGCTGCCAGCACTGAAAGCTCTAGCTGGTTTTCACTGTCCCTTGGAACTGCATTCGCTGCCACGCAGACATTCGCGCTCTGCTAAAGCATTGCTTCGTAATGGGGCAACACTCTGTATCTCTCTCTGGCAGAGCCCGGCTGCCAAATTGGAAACGTCCAGACATTGCGCCCACAGGAAAGCTGCCAGCACTGAAAGCTCTAGCTGGTTTTCACTGTCCCTTGGAACTGCATTCGGTGCCACACAGACATTCGCGCTCTGCTAAAGCTTAACTTGGTAATTGGGCAACACTCTGTATCTCTCTCTGGCAGAGCCCGGCTGCCAAATTGGAAACGCCCAGACATTGCGCCCACAGGAAAGCTGCCAGCACTGAAAGCTCTAGCTGGTTTTCACTGTCCCTTGGAACTGCATTCGCTGCCACACAGACATTCGCGCTCTGCTAAAGCATTGCTTCCTAATGGGGCAACACTCTGTATCTCTCTCTGGCAGAGCCCGGCTGCCAAATTGGAAACGTCCAGAGATTGCGCCCACAGGAAAGCTGCCAGCACTGAAAGCTCTAGCTGGTTTTCACTGTCCCTTGGAACTGCATTCGCTGCCACACAGACATTCGCGCTCTGCTAAAGCATTGCTTCGTAATGGGGCAACACTCTGTATCTCTCTCTGGCAGAGCCCGGCTGCCAAATTGGAAACGTCCAGACATTGCGCCCACAGGAAAGCTGCCAGCACTGAAAGCTCTAGCTGGTTTTCACTGTCCCTTGGAACTGCATTCGGTGCCACACGGACATTCGCGCTCTGCTAAAGCTTAACTTGGTAATTGGGCAACACTCTGTATCTCTCTCTGGCAGAGCCCGGCTGCCAAATTGGAAACGCCCAGACATTGCGCTCACAGGAAAGCTGCCAGCACTGAAAGCTCTAGCTGGTTTTCACTGTCCCTTGGAACTGCATTCGCTGCCACACAGACATTCGCGCTCTGCTAAAGCATTGCTTCCTAATGGGGCAACACTCCGTATCTCTCTCTGGCAGAGCCCGGCTGCCAAATTGGAAACGTCCAGACATTGCGCCCACAGGAAAGCTGCCAGCACTGAAAGCTCTAGCTGGTTTTCACTGTCCCTTGGAACTGCATTCGCTGCCACACAGACATTCGCGCTCTGCTAAAGCATTGCTTCGTAATGGGGCAACACTCTGTATCTCTCTCTGGCAGAGCCCGGCTGCCAAATTGGAAACGTCCAGACATTGCGCCCACAGGAAAGCTGCCAGCACTGAAAGCTCTAGCTGGTTTTCACTGTCCCTTGGAACTGCATTCGCTGCCACACAGACATTCGCGCTCTGCTAAAGCATTGCTTCGTAATGGGGCAACACTCTGTATCTCTCTCTGGCAGAGCCCGGCTGCCAAATTGGAAACGTCCAGAGATTGCGCCCACAGGAAAGCTGCCAGCACTGAAAGCTCTAGCTGGTTTTCACTGTCCCTTGGAACTGCATTCGCTGCCACACAGACATTCGCGCTCTGCTAAAGCATTGCTTCGTAATGGGGCAACACTCTGTATCTCTCTCTGGCAGAGCCCGGCTGCCAAATTGGAAACGTCCAGACATTGCGCCCACAGGAAAGCTGCCAGCACTGAAAGCTCTAGCTGGTTTTCACTGTCCCTTGGAACTGCATTCGCTGCCACACAGACATTCGCGCTCTGCTAAAGCATTGCTTCGTAATGGGGCAACACTCTGTATCTCTCTCTGGCAGAGCCCGGCTGCCAAATTGGAAACGTCCAGAGATTGCGCCCACAGGAAAGCTGCCAGCACTGAAAGCTCTAGCTGGTTTTCACTGTCCCTTGGAACTGCATTCGCTGCCACACAGACATTTGCGCTCTGCTAAAGCTTAACTTGGTAATTGGGCAACACTCTGTATCTCTCTCTGGCAGAGCCCGGCTGCCAAATTGGAAACGTCCAGAGATTGCGCCCACAGGAAAGCTGCCAGCACTGAAAGCTCTAGCTGGTTTTCACTGTCCCTTGGAACTGCATTCGCTGCCACACAGACATTCGCGCTCTGCTAAAGCATTGCTTCGTAATGGGGCAACACTCTGTATCTCTCTCTGGCAGAGCCCGGCTGCCAAATTGGAAACGTCCAGACATTGCGCCCACAGGAAAGCTGCCAGCACTGAAAGCTCTAGCTGGTTTTCACTGTCCCTTGGAACTGCATTCGCTGCCACACAGACATTCGCGCTCTGCTAAAGCATTGCTTCGTAATGGGGCAACACTCTGTATCTCTCTCTGGCAGAGCCCGGCTGCCAAATTGGAAACGTCCAGAGATTGCGCCCACAGGAAAGCTGCCAGCACTGAAAGCTCTAGCTGGTTTTCACTGTCCCTTGGAACTGCATTCGCTGCCACACAGACATTCGCGCTCTGCTAAAGCATTGCTTCGTAATGGGGCAACACTCTGTATCTCTCTCTGGCAGAGCCCGGCTGCCAAATTGGAAACGTCCAGAGATTGCGCCCACAGGAAAGCTGCCAGCACTGAAAGCTCTAGCTGGTTTTCACTGTCCCTTGGAACTGCATTCGCTGCCACACAGACATTCGCGCTCTGCTAAAGCATTGCTTCGTAATGGGGCAACACTCTGTATCTCTCTCTGGCAGAGCCCGGCTGCCAAATTGGAAACGTCCAGACATTGCGCCCACAGGAAAGCTGCCAGCACTGAAAGCTCTAGCTGGTTTTCACTGTCCCTTGGAACTGCATTCGCTGCCACACAGACATTCGCGCTCTGCTAAAGCATTGCTTCGTAATGGGGCAACACTCTGTATCTCTCTCTGGCAGAGCCCGGCTGCCAAATTGGAAACGTCCAGACATTGCGCCCACAGGAAAGCTGCCAGCACTGAAAGCTCTAGCTGGTTTTCACTGTCCCTTGGAACTGCATTCGCTGCCACACAGACATTCGCGCTCTGCTAAAGCATTGCTTCGTAATGGGGCAACACTCTGTATCTCTCTCTGGCAGAGCCCGGCTGCCAAATTGGAAACGTCCAGACATTGCGCCCACAGGAAAGCTGCCAGCACTGAAAGCTCTAGCTGGTTTTCACTGTCCCTTGGAACTGCATTCGCTGCCACACAGACATTCGCGCTCTGCTAAAGCATTGCTTCGTAATGGGGCAACACTCTGTATCTCTCTCTGGCAGAGCCCGGCTGCCAAATTGGAAACGTCCAGACATTGCGCCCACAGGAAAGCTGCCAGCACTGAAAGCTCTAGCTGGTTTTCACTGTCCCTTGGAACTGCATTCGCTGCCACACAGACATTCGCGCTCTGCTAAAGCATTGCTTCGTAATGGGGCAACACTCTGTATCTCTCTCTGGCAGAGCCCGGCTGCCAAATTGGAAACGCCCAGACATTGCGCCCACAGGAAAGCTGCCAGCACTGAAAGCTCTAGCTGGTTTTCACTGTCCCTTGGAACTGCATTCGCTGCCACACAGACATTCGCGCTCTGCTAAAGCATTGCTTCGTAATGGGGCAACACTCTGTATCTCTCTCTGGCAGAGCCCGGCTGCCAAATTGGAAACGTCCAGAGATTGCGCCCACAGGAAAGCTGCCAGCACTGAAAGCTCTAGCTGGTTTTCACTGTCCCTTGGAACTGCATTCGCTGCCACACAGACATTCGCGCTCTGCTAAAGCATTGCTTCGTAATGGGGCAACACTCTGTATCTCTCTCTGGCAGAGCCCGGCTGCCAAATTGGAAACGTCCAGAGATTGCGCCCACAGGAAAGCTGCCAGCACTGAAAGCTCTAGCTGGTTTTCACTGTCCCTTGGAACTGCATTCGCTGCCACACAGACATTCGCGCTCTGCTAAAGCATTGCTTCCTAATGGGGCAGCACTCTGTATCTCTCTCTGGCAGAGCCCGGCTGCCAAATTGGAAACGTCCAGACATTGCGCCCACAGGAAAGCTGCCAGCACTGAAAGCTCTAGCTGGTTTTCACTGTCCCTTGGAACTGCATTCGCTGCCACACAGACATTCGCGCTCTGCTAAAGCATTGCTTCCTAATGGGGCAACACTCTGTATCTCTCTCTGGCAGAGCCCGGCTGCCAAATTGGAAACGTCCAGAGATTGCGCCCACAGGAAAGCTGCCAGCACTGAAAGCTCTAGCTGGTTTTCACTGTCCCTTGGAACTGCATTCGGTGCCACACAGACATTCGCGCTCTGCTAAAGCTTAACTTGGTAATTGGGCAACACTCTGTATCTCTCTCTGGCAGAGCCCGGCTGCCAAATTGGAAACGCCCAGACATTGCGCCCACAGGAAAGCTGCCAGCACTGAAAGCTCTAGCTGGTTTTCACTGTCCCTTGGAACTGCATTCGCTGCCACACAGACATTCGCGCTCTGCTAAAGCATTGCTTCCTAATGGGGCAACACTCTGTATCTCTCTCTGGCAGAGCCCGGCTGCCAAATTGGAAACGTCCAGAGATTGCGCCCACAGGAAAGCTGCCAGCACTGAAAGCTCTAGCTGGTTTTCACTGTCCCTTGGAACTGCATTCGCTGCCACACAGACATTCGCGCTCTGCTAAAGCATTGCTTCGTAATGGGGCAACACTCTGTATCTCTCTCTGGCAGAGCCCGGCTGCCAAATTGGAAACGTCCAGACATTGCGCCCACAGGAAAGCTGCCAGCACTGAAAGCTCTAGCTGGTTTTCACTGTCCCTTGGAACTGCATTCGCTGCCACACAGACATTCGCGCTCTGCTAAAGCATTGCTTCCTAATGGGGCAACACTCTGTATCTCTCTCTGGCAGAGCCCGGCTGCCAAATTGGAAAAGGCCAGAGATTGCGCCCACAGGAAAGCTGCCAGCACTGAAAGCTCTAGCTGGTTTTCACTGTCCCTTGGAACTGCATTCGCTGCCACACAGACATTCGCGCTCTGCTAAAGCATTGCTTCCTAATGGGGCAACACTCTGTATCTCTCTCTGGCAGAGCCCGGCTGCCAAATTGGAAACGTCCAGAGATTGCGCCCACAGGAAAGCTGCCAGCACTGAAAGCTCTAGCTGGTTTTCACTGTCCCTTGGAACTGCATTCGCTGCCACACAGACATTCGCGCTCTGCTAAAGCATTGCTTCGTAATGGGGCAACACTCTGTATCTCTCTCTGGCAGAGCCCGGCTGCCAAATTGGAAACGTCCAGAGATTGCGCCCACAGGAAAGCTGCCAGCACTGAAAGCTCTAGCTGGTTTTCACTGTCCCTTGGAACTGCATTCGCTGCCACACAGACATTCGCGCTCTGCTAAAGCATTGCTTCCTAATGGGGCAACACTCTGTATCTCTCTCTGGCAGAGCCCGGCTGCCAAATTGGAAACGTCCAGACATTGCGCCCACAGGAAAGCTGCCAGCACTGAAAGCTCTAGCTGGTTTTCACTGTCCCTTGGAACTGCATTCGCTGCCACACAGACATTCGCGCTCTGCTAAAGCATTGCTTCCTAATGGGGCAACACTCTGTATCTCTCTCTGGCAGAGCCCGGCTGCCAAATTGGAAACGTCCAGAGATTGCGCCCACAGGAAAGCTGCCAGCACTGAAAGCTCTAGCTGGTTTTCACTGTCCCTTGGAACTGCATTCGCTGCCACACAGACATTTGCGCTCTGCTAAAGCATTGCTTCGTAATGGGGCAACACTCTGTATCTCTCTCTGGCAGAGCCCGGCTGCCAAATTGGAAACGTCCAGAGATTGCGCCCACAGGAAAGCTGCCAGCACTGAAAGCTCTAGCTGGTTTTCACTGTCCCTTGGAACTGCATTCGCTGCCACACAGACATTCGCGCTCTGCTAAAGCATTGCTTCGTAATGGGGCAACACTCTGTATCTCTCTCTGGCAGAGCCCGGCTGCCAAATTGGAAACGTCCAGACATTGCGCCCACAGGAAAGCTGCCAGCACTGAAAGCTCTAGCTGGTTTTCACTGTCCCTTGGAACTGCATTCGCTGCCACACAGACATTCGCGCTCTGCTAAAGCATTGCTTCGTAATGGGGCAACACTCTGTATCTCTCTCTGGCAGAGCCCGGCTGCCAAATTGGAAACGTCCAGAGATTGCGCCCACAGGAAAGCTGCCAGCACTGAAAGCTCTAGCTGGTTTTCACTGTCCCTTGGAACTGCATTCGCTGCCACACAGACATTCGCGCTCTGCTAAAGCATTGCTTCGTAATGGGGCAACACTCTGTATCTCTCTCTGGCAGAGCCCGGCTGCCAAATTGGAAACGTCCAGAGATTGCGCCCACAGGAAAGCTGCCAGCACTGAAAGCTCTAGCTGGTTTTCACTGTCCCTTGGAACTGCATTCGCTGCCACACAGACATTCGCGCTCTGCTAAAGCATTGCTTCCTAATGGGGCAACACTCTGTATCTCTCTCTGGCAGAGCCCGGCTGCCAAATTGGAAACGTCCAGAGATTGCGCCCACAGGAAAGCTGCCAGCACTGAAAGCTCTAGCTGGTTTTCACTGTCCCTTGGAACTGCATTCGCTGCCACACAGACATTCGCGCTCTGCTAAAGCATTGCTTCGTAATGGGGCAACACTCTGTATCTCTCTCTGGCAGAGCCCGGCTGCCAAATTGGAAACGTCCAGAGATTGCGCCCACAGGAAAGCTGCCAGCACTGAAAGCTCTAGCTGGTTTTCACTGTCCCTTGGAACTGCATTCGCTGCCACACAGACATTCGCGCTCTGCTAAAGCATTGCTTCGTAATGGGGCAACACTCTGTATCTCTCTCTGGCAGAGCCCGGCTGCCAAATTGGAAACGTCCAGACATTGCGCCCACAGGAAAGCTGCCAGCACTGAAAGCTCTAGCTGGTTTTCACTGTCCCTTGGAACTGCATTCGCTGCCACACAGACATTCGCGCTCTGCTAAAGCATTGCTTCGTAATGGGGCAACACTCTGTATCTCTCTCTGGCAGAGCCCGGCTGCCAAATTGGAAACGTCCAGAGATTGCGCCCACAGGAAAGCTGCCAGCACTGAAAGCTCTAGCTGGTTTTCACTGTCCCTTGGAACTGCATTCGCTGCCACACAGACATTTGCGCTCTGCTAAAGCTTAACTTGGTAATTGGGCAACACTCTGTATCTCTCTCTGGCAGAGCCCGGCTGCCAAATTGGAAACGTCCAGAGATTGCGCCCACAGGAAAGCTGCCAGCACTGAAAGCTCTAGCTGGTTTTCACTGTCCCTTGGAACTGCATTCGCTGCCACACAGACATTCGCGCTCTGCTAAAGCATTGCTTCGTAATGGGGCAACACTCTGTATCTCTCTCTGGCAGAGCCCGGCTGCCAAATTGGAAACGTCCAGAGATTGCGCCCACAGGAAAGCTGCCAGCACTGAAAGCTCTAGCTGGTTTTCACTGTCCCTTGGAACTGCATTCGTTGCCACACAGACATTCGCGCTCTGCTAAAGCATTGCTTCCTAATGGGGCAACACTCTGTATCTCTCTCTGGCAGAGCCCGTCTGCCAAATTGGAAACGTCCAGAGATTGCGCCCACAGGAAAGCTGCCAGCACTGAAAGCTCTAGCTGGTTTTCACTGTCCCTTGGAACTGCATTCGCTGCCACACAGACATTCGCGCTCTGCTAAAGCATTGCTTCGTAATGGGGCAACACTCTGTATCTCTCTCTGGCAGAGCCCGGCTGCCAAATTGGAAACGTCCAGAGATTGCGCCCACAGGAAAGCTGCCAGCACTGAAAGCTCTAGCTGGTTTTCACTGTCCCTTGGAACTGCATTCGCTGCCACACAGACATTCGCGCTCTGCTAAAGCATTGCTTCGTAATGGGGCAACACTCTGTATCTCTCTCTGGCAGAGCCCGGCTGCCAAATTGGAAACGTCCAGAGATTGCGCCCACAGGAAAGCTGCCAGCACTGAAAGCTCTAGCTGGTTTTCACTGTCCCTTGGAACTGCATTCGCTGCCACACAGACATTCGCGCTCTGCTAAAGCATTGCTTCGTAATGGGGCAACACTCTGTATCTCTCTCTGGCAGAGCCCGGCTGCCAAATTGGAAACGTCCAGACATTGCGCCCACAGGAAAGCTGCCAGCACTGAAAGCTCTAGCTGGTTTTCACTGTCCCTTGGAACTGCATTCGCTGCCACACAGACATTCGCGCTCTGCTAAAGCATTGCTTCGTAATGGGGCAACACTCTGTATCTCTCTCTGGCAGAGCCCGGCTGCCAAATTGGAAACGCCCAGACATTGCGCCCACAGGAAAGCTGCCAGCACTGAAAGCTCTAGCTGGTTTTCACTGTCCCTTGGAACTGCATTCGCTGCCACACAGACATTCGCGCTCTGCTAAAGCATTGCTTCGTAATGGGGCAACACTCTGTATCTCTCTCTGGCAGAGCCCGGCTGCCAAATTGGAAACGTCCAGAGATTGCGCCCACAGGAAAGCTGCCAGCACTGAAAGCTCTAGCTGGTTTTCACTGTCCCTTGGAACTGCATTCGCTGCCACACAGACATTCGCGCTCTGCTAAAGCATTGCTTCGTAATGGGGCAACACTCTGTATCTCTCTCTGGCAGAGCCCGGCTGCCAAATTGGAAACGTCCAGAGATTGCGCCCACAGGAAAGCTGCCAGCACTGAAAGCTCTAGCTGGTTTTCACTGTCCCTTGGAACTGCATTCGCTGCCACACAGACATTCGCGCTCTGCTAAAGCATTGCTTCGTAATGGGGCAGCACTCTGTATCTCTCTCTGGCAGAGCCCGGCTGCCAAATTGGAAACGTCCAGACATTGCGCCCACAGGAAAGCTGCCAGCACTGAAAGCTCTAGCTGGTTTTCACTGTCCCTTGGAACTGCATTCGCTGCCACACAGACATTCGCGCTCTGCTAAAGCATTGCTTCCTAATGGGGCAACACTCTGTATCTCTCTCTGGCAGAGCCCGGCTGCCAAATTGGAAACGTCCAGAGATTGCGCCCACAGGAAAGCTGCCAGCACTGAAAGCTCTAGCTGGTTTTCACTGTCCCTTGGAACTGCATTCGCTGCCACGCAGACATTCGCGCTCTGCTAAAGCATTGCTTCGTAATGGGGCAACACTCTGTATCTCTCTCTGGCAGAGCCCGGCTGCCAAATTGGAAACGTCCAGACATTGCGCCCACAGGAAAGCTGCCAGCACTGAAAGCTCTAGCTGGTTTTCACTGTCCCTTGGAACTGCATTCGGTGCCACACAGACATTCGCGCCCTGCTAAAGCTTAACTTGGTAATTGGGCAACACTCTGTATCTCTCTCTGGCAGAGCCCGGCTGCCAAATTGGAAACGCCCAGACATTGCGCCCACAGGAAAGCTGCCAGCACTGAAAGCTCTAGCTGGTTTTCACTGTCCCTTGGAACTGCATTCGCTGCCACACAGACATTCGCGCTCTGCTAAAGCATTGCTTCGTAATGGGGCAACACTCTGTATCTCTCTCTGGCAGAGCCCGGCTGCCAAATTGGAAACGTCCAGAGATTGCGCCCACAGGAAAGCTGCCAGCACTGAAAGCTCTAGCTGGTTTTCACTGTCCCTTGGAACTGCATTCGCTGCCACACAGACATTCGCGCTCTGCTAAAGCATTGCTTCGTAATGGGGCAACACTCTGTATCTCTCTCTGGCAGAGCCCGGCTGCCAAATTGGAAACGTCCAGACATTGCGCCCACAGGAAAGCTGCCAGCACTGAAAGCTCTAGCTGGTTTTCACTGTCCCTTGGAACTGCATTCGGTGCCACACAGACATTCGCGCTCTGCTAAAGCTTAACTTGGTAATTGGGCAACACTCTGTATCTCTCTCTGGCAGAGCCCGGCTGCCAAATTGGAAACGCCCAGACATTGCGCTCACAGGAAAGCTGCCAGCACTGAAAGCTCTAGCTGGTTTTCACTGTCCCTTGGAACTGCATTCGCTGCCACACAGACATTCGCGCTCTGCTAAAGCATTGCTTCCTAATGGGGCAACACTCCGTATCTCTCTCTGGCAGAGCCCGGCTGCCAAATTGGAAACGTCCAGACATTGCGCCCACAGGAAAGCTGCCAGCACTGAAAGCTCTAGCTGGTTTTCACTGTCCCTTGGAACTGCATTCGCTGCCACACAGACATTCGCGCTCTGCTAAAGCATTGCTTCCTAATGGGGCAACACTCTGTATCTCTCTCTGGCAGAGCCCGGCTGCCAAATTGGAAACGTCCAGACATTGCGCCCACAGGAAAGCTGCCAGCACTGAAAGCTCTAGCTGGTTTTCACTGTCCCTTGGAACTGCATTCGCTGCCACACAGACATTCGCGCTCTGCTAAAGCATTGCTTCGTAATGGGGCAACACTCTGTATCTCTCTCTGGCAGAGCCCGGCTGCCAAATTGGAAACGTCCAGAGATTGCGCCCACAGGAAAGCTGCCAGCACTGAAAGCTCTAGCTGGTTTTCACTGTCCCTTGGAACTGCATTCGCTGCCACACAGACATTCGCGCTCTGCTAAAGCATTGCTTCGTAATGGGGCAACACTCTGTATCTCTCTCTGGCAGAGCCCGGCTGCCAAATTGGAAACGTCCAGACATTGCGCCCACAGGAAAGCTGCCAGCACTGAAAGCTCTAGCTGGTTTTCACTGTCCCTTGGAACTGCATTCGCTGCCACACAGACATTCGCGCTCTGCTAAAGCATTGCTTCGTAATGGGGCAACACTCTGTATCTCTCTCTGGCAGAGCCCGGCTGCCAAATTGGAAACGTCCAGAGATTGCGCCCACAGGAAAGCTGCCAGCACTGAAAGCTCTAGCTGGTTTTCACTGTCCCTTGGAACTGCATTCGCTGCCACACAGACATTTGCGCTCTGCTAAAGCTTAACTTGGTAATTGGGCAACACTCTGTATCTCTCTCTGGCAGAGCCCGGCTGCCAAATTGGAAACGTCCAGAGATTGCGCCCACAGGAAAGCTGCCAGCACTGAAAGCTCTAGCTGGTTTTCACTGTCCCTTGGAACTGCATTCGCTGCCACACAGACATTCGCGCTCTGCTAAAGCATTGCTTCGTAATGGGGCAACACTCTGTATCTCTCTCTGGCAGAGCCCGGCTGCCAAATTGGAAACGTCCAGAGATTGCGCCCACAGGAAAGCTGCCAGCACTGAAAGCTCTAGCTGGTTTTCACTGTCCCTTGGAACTGCATTCGCTGCCACACAGACATTCGCGCTCTGCTAAAGCATTGCTTCGTAATGGGGCAACACTCTGTATCTCTCTCTGGCAGAGCCCGGCTGCCAAATTGGAAACGTCCAGAGATTGCGCCCACAGGAAAGCTGCCAGCACTGAAAGCTCTAGCTGGTTTTCACTGTCCCTTGGAACTGCATTCGCTGCCACACAGACATTCGCGCTCTGCTAAAGCATTGCTTCGTAATGGGGCAACACTCTGTATCTCTCTCTGGCAGAGCCCGGCTGCCAAATTGGAAACGTCCAGAGATTGCGCCCACAGGAAAGCTGCCAGCACTGAAAGCTCTAGCTGGTTTTCACTGTCCCTTGGAACTGCATTCGCTGCCACACAGACATTCGCGCTCTGCTAAAGCATTGCTTCCTAATGGGGCAACACTCTGTATCTCTCTCTGGCAGAGCCCGGCTGCCAAATTGGAAACGTCCAGACATTGCGCCCACAGGAAAGCTGCCAGCACTGAAAGCTCTAGCTGGTTTTCACTGTCCCTTGGAACTGCATTCGCTGCCACACAGACATTCGCGCTCTGCTAAAGCATTGCTTCGTAATGGGGCAACACTCTGTATCTCTCTCTGGCAGAGCCCGGCTGCCAAATTGGAAACGTCCAGACATTGCGCCCACAGGAAAGCTGCCAGCACTGAAAGCTCTAGCTGGTTTTCACTGTCCCTTGGAACTGCATTCGCTGCCACACAGACATTCGCGCTCTGCTAAAGCATTGCTTCGTAATGGGGCAACACTCTGTATCTCTCTCTGGCAGAGCCCGGCTGCCAAATTGGAAACGCCCAGACATTGCGCCCACAGGAAAGCTGCCAGCACTGAAAGCTCTAGCTGGTTTTCACTGTCCCTTGGAACTGCATTCGCTGCCACACAGACATTCGCGCTCTGCTAAAGCATTGCTTCGTAATGGGGCAACACTCTGTATCTCTCTCTGGCAGAGCCCGGCTGCCAAATTGGAAACGTCCAGAGATTGCGCCCACAGGAAAGCTGCCAGCACTGAAAGCTCTAGCTGGTTTTCACTGTCCCTTGGAACTGCATTCGCTGCCACACAGACATTCGCGCTCTGCTAAAGCATTGCTTCGTAATGGGGCAACACTCTGTATCTCTCTCTGGCAGAGCCCGGCTGCCAAATTGGAAACGTCCAGACATTGCGCCCACAGGAAAGCTGCCAGCACTGAAAGCTCTAGCTGGTTTTCACTGTCCCTTGGAACTGCATTCGCTGCCACACAGACATTCGCGCTCTGCTAAAGCATTGCTTCGTAATGGGGCAACACTCTGTATCTCTCTCTGGCAGAGCCCGGCTGCCAAATTGGAAACGTCCAGAGATTGCACCCACAGGAAAGCTGCCAGCACTGAAAGCTCTAGCTGGTTTTCACTGTCCCTTGGAACTGCATTCGCTGCCACACAGACATTCGCGCTCTGCTAAAGCATTGCTTCCTAATGGGGCAACACTCTGTATCTCTCTCTGGCAGAGCCCGGCTGCCAAATTGGAAACGTCCAGAGATTGCGCCCACAGGAAAGCTGCCAGCACTGAAAGCTCTAGCTGGTTTTCACTGTCCCTTGGAACTGCATTCGCTGCCACACAGACATTCGCGCTCTGCTAAAGCATTGCTTCGTAATGGGGCAACACTCTGTATCTCTCTCTGGCAGAGCCCGGCTGCCAAATTGGAAACGTCCAGACATTGCGCCCACAGGAAAGCTGCCAGCACTGAAAGCTCTAGCTGGTTTTCACTGTCCCTTGGAACTGCATTCGCTGCCACACAGACATTCGCGCTCTGCTAAAGCTTAACTTGGTAAGTGGGCAACACTCTGTATCTCTCTCTGGCAGAGCCCGGCTGCCAAATTGGAAACGTCCAGACATTGCGCCCACAGGAAAGCTGCCAGCACTGAAAGCTCTAGCTGGTTTTCACTGTCCCTTGGAACTGCATTCGCTGCCACACAGACATTTGCGCTCTGCTAAAGCTTAACTTGGTAATTGGGCAACACTCTGTATCTCTCTCTGGCAGAGCCCGGCTGCCAAATTGGAAACGTCCAGAGATTGCGCCCACAGGAAAGCTGCCAGCACTGAAAGCTCTAGCTGGTTTTCACTGTCCCTTGGAACTGCATTCGCTGACACACAGACATTCGCGCTCTGCTAAAGCATTGCTTCGTAATGGGGCAACACTCTGTATCTCTCTCTGGCAGAGCCCGGCTGCCAAATTGGAAACGTCCAGAGATTGCGCCCACAGGAAAGCTGCCAGCACTGAAAGCTCTAGCTGGTTTTCACTGTCCCTTGGAACTGCATTCGCTGCCACACAGACATTCGCGCTCTGCTGAAGCATTGCTTCGTAATGGGGCAACACTCTGTATCTCTCTCTGGCAGAGCCCGGCTGCCAAATTGGAAACGTCCAGACATTGCGCCCACAGGAAAGCTGCCAGCACTGAAAGCTCTAGCTGGTTTTCACTGTCCCTTGGAACTGCATTCGCTGCCACACAGACATTCGCGCTCTGCTAAAGCATTGCTTCGTAATGGGGCAACACTCTGTATCTCTCTCTGGCAGAGCCCGGCTGCCAAATTGGAAACGTCCAGAGATTGCGCCCACAGGAAAGCTGCCAGCACTGAAAGCTGTAGCTGGTTTTCACTGTCCCTTGGAACTGCATTCGCTGCCACACAGACATTCGCGCTCTGCTAAAGCATTGCTTCGTAATGGGGCAACACTCTGTATCTCTCTCTGGCAGAGCCCGGCTGCCAAATTGGAAACGTCCAGACATTGCGCCCACAGGAAAGCTGCCAGCACTGAAAGCTCTAGCTGGTTTTCACTGTCCCTTGGAACTGCATTCGCTGCCACACAGACATTCGCGCTCTGCTAAAGCATTGCTTCGTAATGGGGCAACACTCTGTATCTCTCTCTGGCAGAGCCCGGCTGCCAAATTGGAAACGTCCAGACATTGCGCCCACAGGAAAGCTGCCAGCACTGAAAGCTCTAGCTGGTTTTCACTGTCCCTTGGAACTGCATTCGCTGCCACACAGACATTCGCGCTCTGCTAAAGCATTGCTTCGTAATGGGGCAACACTCTGTATCTCTCTCTGGCAGAGCCCGGCTGCCAAATTGGAAACGTCCAGAGATTGCGCCCACAGGAAAGCTGCCAGCACTGAAAGCTCTAGCTGGTTTTCACTGTCCCTTGGAACTGCATTCGCTGCCACACAGACATTCGCGCTCTGCTAAAGCATTGCTTCCTAATGGGGCAACACTCCGTATCTCTCTCTGGCAGAGCCCGGCTGCCAAATTGGAAACGTCCAGACATTGCGCCCACAGGAAAGCTGCCAGCACTGAAAGCTCTAGCTGGTTTTCACTGTCCCTTGGAACTGCATTCGCTGCCACACAGACATTCGCGCTCTGCTAAAGCATTGCTTCCTAATGGGGCAACACTCTGTATCTCTCTCTGGCAGAGCCCGGCTGCCAAATTGGAAACGTCCAGACATTGCGCCCACAGGAAAGCTGCCAGCACTGAAAGCTCTAGCTGGTTTTCACTGTCCCTTGGAACTGCATTCGCTGCCACACAGACATTCGCGCTCTGCTAAAGCATTGCTTCGTAATGGGGCAACACTCTGTATCTCTCTCTGGCAGAGCCCGGCTGCCAAATTGGAAACGTCCAGAGATTGCGCCCACAGGAAAGCTGCCAGCACTGAAAGCTCTAGCTGGTTTTCACTGTCCCTTGGAACTGCATTCGCTGCCACACAGACATTCGCGCTCTGCTAAAGCATTGCTTCGTAATGGGGCAACACTCTGTATCTCTCTCTGGCAGAGCCCGGCTGCCAAATTGGAAACGTCCAGACATTGCGCCCACAGGAAAGCTGCCAGCACTGAAAGCTCTAGCTGGTTTTCACTGTCCCTTGGAACTGCATTCGCTGCCACACAGACATTCGCGCTCTGCTAAAGCATTGCTTCGTAATGGGGCAACACTCTGTATCTCTCTCTGGCAGAGCCCGGCTGCCAAATTGGAAACGTCCAGAGATTGCGCCCACAGGAAAGCTGCCAGCACTGAAAGCTCTAGCTGGTTTTCACTGTCCCTTGGAACTGCATTCGCTGCCACACAGACATTTGCGCTCTGCTAAAGCTTAACTTGGTAATTGGGCAACACTCTGTATCTCTCTCTGGCAGAGCCCGGCTGCCAAATTGGAAACGTCCAGAGATTGCGCCCACAGGAAAGCTGCCAGCACTGAAAGCTCTAGCTGGTTTTCACTGTCCCTTGGAACTGCATTCGCTGCCACACAGACATTCGCGCTCTGCTAAAGCATTGCTTCGTAATGGGGCAACACTCTGTATCTCTCTCTGGCAGAGCCCGGCTGCCAAATTGGAAACGTCCAGAGATTGCGCCCACAGGAAAGCTGCCAGCACTGAAAGCTCTAGCTGGTTTTCACTGTCCCTTGGAACTGCATTCGCTGCCACACAGACATTCGCGCTCTGCTAAAGCATTGCTTCGTAATGGGGCAACACTCTGTATCTCTCTCTGGCAGAGCCCGGCTGCCAAATTGGAAACGTCCAGAGATTGCGCCCACAGGAAAGCTGCCAGCACTGAAAGCTCTAGCTGGTTTTCACTGTCCCTTGGAACTGCATTCGCTGCCACACAGACATTCGCGCTCTGCTAAAGCATTGCTTCGTAATGGGGCAACACTCTGTATCTCTCTCTGGCAGAGCCCGGCTGCCAAATTGGAAACGTCCAGAGATTGCGCCCACAGGAAAGCTGCCAGCACTGAAAGCTCTAGCTGGTTTTCACTGTCCCTTGGAACTGCATTCGCTGCCACACAGACATTCGCGCTCTGCTAAAGCATTGCTTCCTAATGGGGCAACACTCTGTATCTCTCTCTGGCAGAGCCCGGCTGCCAAATTGGAAACGTCCAGACATTGCGCCCACAGGAAAGCTGCCAGCACTGAAAGCTCTAGCTGGTTTTCACTGTCCCTTGGAACTGCATTCGCTGCCACACAGACATTCGCGCTCTGCTAAAGCATTGCTTCGTAATGGGGCAACACTCTGTATCTCTCTCTGGCAGAGCCCGGCTGCCAAATTGGAAACGTCCAGACATTGCGCCCACAGGAAAGCTGCCAGCACTGAAAGCTCTAGCTGGTTTTCACTGTCCCTTGGAACTGCATTCGCTGCCACACAGACATTCGCGCTCTGCTAAAGCATTGCTTCGTAATGGGGCAACACTCTGTATCTCTCTCTGGCAGAGCCCGGCTGCCAAATTGGAAACGCCCAGACATTGCGCCCACAGGAAAGCTGCCAGCACTGAAAGCTCTAGCTGGTTTTCACTGTCCCTTGGAACTGCATTCGCTGCCACACAGACATTCGCGCTCTGCTAAAGCATTGCTTCGTAATGGGGCAACACTCTGTATCTCTCTCTGGCAGAGCCCGGCTGCCAAATTGGAAACGTCCAGAGATTGCGCCCACAGGAAAGCTGCCAGCACTGAAAGCTCTAGCTGGTTTTCACTGTCCCTTGGAACTGCATTCGCTGCCACACAGACATTCGCGCTCTGCTAAAGCATTGCTTCGTAATGGGGCAACACTCTGTATCTCTCTCTGGCAGAGCCCGGCTGCCAAATTGGAAACGTCCAGACATTGCGCCCACAGGAAAGCTGCCAGCACTGAAAGCTCTAGCTGGTTTTCACTGTCCCTTGGAACTGCATTCGCTGCCACACAGACATTCGCGCTCTGCTAAAGCATTGCTTCGTAATGGGGCAACACTCTGTATCTCTCTCTGGCAGAGCCCGGCTGCCAAATTGGAAACGTCCAGAGATTGCACCCACAGGAAAGCTGCCAGCACTGAAAGCTCTAGCTGGTTTTCACTGTCCCTTGGAACTGCATTCGCTGCCACACAGACATTCGCGCTCTGCTAAAGCATTGCTTCCTAATGGGGCAACACTCTGTATCTCTCTCTGGCAGAGCCCGGCTGCCAAATTGGAAACGTCCAGAGATTGCGCCCACAGGAAAGCTGCCAGCACTGAAAGCTGTAGCTGGTTTTCACTGTCCCTTGGAACTGCATTCGCTGCCACACAGACATTCGCGCTCTGCTAAAGCATTGCTTCGTAATGGGGCAACACTCTGTATCTCTCTCTGGCAGAGCCCGGCTGCCAAATTGGAAACGTCCAGACATTGCGCCCACAGGAAAGCTGCCAGCACTGAAAGCTCTAGCTGGTTTTCACTGTCCCTTGGAACTGCATTCGCTGCCACACAGACATTCGCGCTCTGCTAAAGCATTGCTTCGTAATGGGGCAACACTCTGTATCTCTCTCTGGCAGAGCCCGGCTGCCAAATTGGAAACGTCCAGACATTGCGCCCACAGGAAAGCTGCCAGCACTGAAAGCTCTAGCTGGTTTTCACTGTCCCTTGGAACTGCATTCGCTGCCACACAGACATTCGCGCTCTGCTAAAGCATTGCTTCGTAATGGGGCAACACTCTGTATCTCTCTCTGGCAGAGCCCGGCTGCCAAATTGGAAACGTCCAGAGATTGCGCCCACAGGAAAGCTGCCAGCACTGAAAGCTCTAGCTGGTTTTCACTGTCCCTTGGAACTGCATTCGCTGCCACACAGACATTCGCGCTCTGCTAAAGCATTGCTTCCTAATGGGGCAACACTCCGTATCTCTCTCTGGCAGAGCCCGGCTGCCAAATTGGAAACGTCCAGACATTGCGCCCACAGGAAAGCTGCCAGCACTGAAAGCTCTAGCTGGTTTTCACTGTCCCTTGGAACTGCATTCGCTGCCACACAGACATTCGCGCTCTGCTAAAGCATTGCTTCGTAATGGGGCAACACTCTGTATCTCTCTCTGGCAGAGCCCGGCTGCCAAATTGGAAACGTCCAGAGATTGCGCCCACAGGAAAGCTGCCAGCACTGAAAGCTCTAGCTGGTTTTCACTGTCCCTTGGAACTGCATTCGCTGCCACACAGACATTCGCGCTCTGCTAAAGCATTGCTTCGTAATGGGGCAACACTCTGTATCTCTCTCTGGCAGAGCCCGGCTGCCAAATTGGAAACGTCCAGACATTGCGCCCACAGGAAAGCTGCCAGCACTGAAAGCTCTAGCTGGTTTTCACTGTCCCTTGGAACTGCATTCGCTGCCACACAGACATTCGCGCTCTGCTAAAGCATTGCTTCGTAATGGGGCAACACTCTGTATCTCTCTCTGGCAGAGCCCGGCTGCCAAATTGGAAACGTCCAGAGATTGCGCCCACAGGAAAGCTGCCAGCACTGAAAGCTCTAGCTGGTTTTCACTGTCCCTTGGAACTGCATTCGCTGCCACACAGACATTTGCGCTCTGCTAAAGCTTAACTTGGTAATTGGGCAACACTCTGTATCTCTCTCTGGCAGAGCCCGGCTGCCAAATTGGAAACGTCCAGAGATTGCGCCCACAGGAAAGCTGCCAGCACTGAAAGCTCTAGCTGGTTTTCACTGTCCCTTGGAACTGCATTCGCTGCCACACAGACATTCGCGCTCTGCTAAAGCATTGCTTCGTAATGGGGCAACACTCTGTATCTCTCTCTGGCAGAGCCCGGCTGCCAAATTGGAAACGTCCAGAGATTGCGCCCACAGGAAAGCTGCCAGCACTGAAAGCTCTAGCTGGTTTTCACTGTCCCTTGGAACTGCATTCGCTGCCACACAGACATTCGCGCTCTGCTAAAGCATTGCTTCGTAATGGGGCAACACTCTGTATCTCTCTCTGGCAGAGCCCGGCTGCCAAATTGGAAACGTCCAGAGATTGCGCCCACAGGAAAGCTGCCAGCACTGAAAGCTCTAGCTGGTTTTCACTGTCCCTTGGAACTGCATTCGCTGCCACACAGACATTCGCGCTCTGCTAAAGCATTGCTTCGTAATGGGGCAACACTCTGTATCTCTCTCTGGCAGAGCCCGGCTGCCAAATTGGAAACGTCCAGACATTGCGCCCACAGGAAAGCTGCCAGCACTGAAAGCTCTAGCTGGTTTTCACTGTCCCTTGGAACTGCATTCGCTGCCACACAGACATTCGCGCTCTGCTAAAGCATTGCTTCCTAATGGGGCAACACTCTGTATCTCTCTCTGGCAGAGCCCGGCTGCCAAATTGGAAACGTCCAGACATTGCGCCCACAGGAAAGCTGCCAGCACTGAAAGCTCTAGCTGGTTTTCACTGTCCCTTGGAACTGCATTCGCTGCCACACAGACATTCGCGCTCTGCTAAAGCATTGCTTCGTAATGGGGCAACACTCTGTATCTCTCTCTGGCAGAGCCCGGCTGCCAAATTGGAAACGTCCAGACATTGCGCCCACAGGAAAGCTGCCAGCACTGAAAGCTCTAGCTGGTTTTCACTGTCCCTTGGAACTGCATTCGCTGCCACACAGACATTCGCGCTCTGCTAAAGCATTGCTTCGTAATGGGGCAACACTCTGTATCTCTCTCTGGCAGAGCCCGGCTGCCAAATTGGAAACGCCCAGACATTGCGCCCACAGGAAAGCTGCCAGCACTGAAAGCTCTAGCTGGTTTTCACTGTCCCTTGGAACTGCATTCGCTGCCACACAGACATTCGCGCTCTGCTAAAGCATTGCTTCGTAATGGGGCAACACTCTGTATCTCTCTCTGGCAGAGCCCGGCTGCCAAATTGGAAACGTCCAGAGATTGCGCCCACAGGAAAGCTGCCAGCACTGAAAGCTCTAGCTGGTTTTCACTGTCCCTTGGAACTGCATTCGCTGCCACACAGACATTCGCGCTCTGCTAAAGCATTGCTTCGTAATGGGGCAACACTCTGTATCTCTCTCTGGCAGAGCCCGGCTGCCAAATTGGAAACGTCCAGACATTGCGCCCACAGGAAAGCTGCCAGCACTGAAAGCTCTAGCTGGTTTTCACTGTCCCTTGGAACTGCATTCGCTGCCACACAGACATTCGCGCTCTGCTAAAGCATTGCTTCGTAATGGGGCAACACTCTGTATCTCTCTCTGGCAGAGCCCGGCTGCCAAATTGGAAACGTCCAGAGATTGCGCCCACAGGAAAGCTGCCAGCACTGAAAGCTCTAGCTGGTTTTCACTGTCCCTTGGAACTGCATTCGCTGCCACACAGACATTCGCGCTCTGCTAAAGCATTGCTTCCTAATGGGGCAACACTCTGTATCTCTCTCTGGCAGAGCCCGGCTGCCAAATTGGAAACGTCCAGAGATTGCGCCCACAGGAAAGCTGCCAGCACTGAAAGCTCTAGCTGGTTTTCACTGTCCCTTGGAACTGCATTCGCTGCCACGCAGACATTCGCGCTCTGCTAAAGCATTGCTTCGTAATGGGGCAACACTCTGTATCTCTCTCTGGCAGAGCCCGGCTGCCAAATTGGAAACGTCCAGACATTGCGCCCACAGGAAAGCTGCCAGCACTGAAACCTCTAGCTGGTTTTCACTGTCCCTTGGAACTGCATTCGCTGCCACACAGACATTTGCGCTCTGCTAAAGCTTAACTTGGTAAGTGGGCAACACTCTGTATCTCTCTCTGGCAGAGCCCGGCTGCCAAATTGGAAACGTCCAGACATTGCGCCCACAGGAAAGCTGCCAGCACTGAAAGCTCTAGCTGGTTTTCACTGTCCCTTGGAACTGCATTCGCTGCCACACAGACATTTGCGCTCTGCTAAAGCTTAACTTGGTAATTGGGCAACACTCTGTATCTCTCTCTGGCAGAGCCCGGCTGCCAAATTGGAAACGTCCAGAGATTGCGCCCACAGGAAAGCTGCCAGCACTGAAAGCTCTAGCTGGTTTTCACTGTCCCTTGGAACTGCATTCGCTGACACACAGACATTCGCGCTCTGCTAAAGCATTGCTTCGTAATGGGGCAACACTCTGTATCTCTCTCTGGCAGAGCCCGGCTGCCAAATTGGAAACGTCCAGAGATTGCGCCCACAGGAAAGCTGCCAGCACTGAAAGCTCTAGCTGGTTTTCACTGTCCCTTGGAACTGCATTCGCTGCCACACAGACATTCGCGCTCTGCTAAAGCATTGCTTCGTAATGGGGCAACACTCTGTATCTCTCTCTGGCAGAGCCCGGCTGCCAAATTGGAAACGTCCAGAGATTGCGCCCACAGGAAAGCTGCCAGCACTGAAAGCTCTAGCTGGTTTTCACTGTCCCTTGGAACTGCATTCGCTGCCACACAGACATTCGCGCTCTGCTGAAGCATTGCTTCGTAATGGGGCAACACTCTGTATCTCTCTCTGGCAGAGCCCGGCTGCCAAATTGGAAACGTCCAGACATTGCGCCCACAGGAAAGCTGCCAGCACTGAAAGCTCTAGCTGGTTTTCACTGTCCCTTGGAACTGCATTCGCTGCCACACAGACATTCGCGCTCTGCTAAAGCATTGCTTCGTAATGGGGCAACACTCTGTATCTCTCTCTGGCAGAGCCCGGCTGCCAAATTGGAAACGTCCAGAGATTGCGCCCACAGGAAAGCTGCCAGCACTGAAAGCTGTAGCTGGTTTTCACTGTCCCTTGGAACTGCATTCGCTGCCACACAGACATTCGCGCTCTGCTAAAGCATTGCTTCGTAATGGGGCAACACTCTGTATCTCTCTCTGGCAGAGCCCGGCTGCCAAATTGGAAACGTCCAGACATTGCGCCCACAGGAAAGCTGCCAGCACTGAAAGCTCTAGCTGGTTTTCACTGTCCCTTGGAACTGCATTCGCTGCCACACAGACATTCGCGCTCTGCTAAAGCATTGCTTCGTAATGGGGCAACACTCTGTATCTCTCTCTGGCAGAGCCCGGCTGCCAAATTGGAAACGTCCAGACATTGCGCCCACAGGAAAGCTGCCAGCACTGAAAGCTCTAGCTGGTTTTCACTGTCCCTTGGAACTGCATTCGCTGCCACACAGACATTCGCGCTCTGCTAAAGCATTGCTTCGTAATGGGGCAACACTCTGTATCTCTCTCTGGCAGAGCCCGGCTGCCAAATTGGAAACGTCCAGAGATTGCGCCCACAGGAAAGCTGCCAGCACTGAAAGCTCTAGCTGGTTTTCACTGTCCCTTGGAACTGCATTCGCTGCCACACAGACATTCGCGCTCTGCTAAAGCATTGCTTCGTATTGGGGCAACACTCTGTATCTCTCTCTGGCAGAGCCCGGCTGCCAAATTGGAAACGTCCAGAGATTGCGCCCACAGGAAAGCTGCCAGCACTGAAAGCTCTAGCTGGTTTTCACTGTCCCTTGGAACTGCATTCGCTGCCACACAGACATTCGCGCTCTGCTAAAGCATTGCTTCGTAATGGGGCAACACTCTGTATCTCTCTCTGGCAGAGCCCGGCTGCCAAATTGGAAACGTCCAGAGATTGCGCCCACAGGAAAGCTGCCAGCACTGAAAGCTCTAGCTGGTTTTCACTGTCCCTTGGAACTGCATTCGCTGCCACACAGACATTCGCGCTCTGCTAAAGCATTGCTTCGTAATGGGGCAACACTCTGTATCTCTCTCTGGCAGAGCCCGGCTGCCAAATTGGAAACGTCCAGACATTGCGCCCACAGGAAAGCTGCCAGCACTGAAAGCTCTAGCTGGTTTTCACTGTCCCTTGGAACTGCATTCGCTGCCACACAGACATTCGCGCTCTGCTAAAGCATTGCTTCGTAATGGGGCAACACTCTGTATCTCTCTCTGGCAGAGCCCGGCTGCCAAATTGGAAACGTCCAGAGATTGCGCCCACAGGAAAGCTGCCAGCACTGAAAGCTCTAGCTGGTTTTCACTGTCCCTTGGAACTGCATTCGCTCCCACACAGACATTCGCGCTCTGCTAAAGCATTGCTTCGTAATGGGGCAACACTCTGTATCTCTCTCTGGCAGAGCCCGGCTGCCAAATTGGAAACGTCCAGACATTGCGCCCACAGGAAAGCTGCCAGCACTGAAAGCTCTAGCTGGTTTTCACTGTCCCTTGGAACTGCATTCGCTGCCACACAGACATTCGCGCTCTGCTAAAGCATTGCTTCCTAATGGGGCAACACTCTGTATCTCTCTCTGGCAGAGCCCGGCTGCCAAATTGGAAACGTCCAGACATTGCGCCCACAGGAAAGCTGCCAGCACTGAAAGCTCTAGCTGGTTTTCACTGTCCCTTGGAACTGCATTCGCTGCCACACAGACATTTGCGCTCTGCTAAAGCTTAACTTGGTAATTGGGCAACACTCTGTATCTCTCTCTGGCAGAGCCCGGCTGCCAAATTGGAAACGTCCAGACATTGCGCCCACAGGAAAGCTGCCAGCACTGAAAGCTCTAGCTGGTTTTCACTGTCCCTTGGAACTGCATTCGCTGCCACACAGACATTCGCGCTCTGCTAAAGCATTGCTTCGTAATGGGGCAACACTCTGTATCTCTCTCTGGCAGAGCCCGGCTGCCAAATTGGAAACGTCCAGAGATTGCGCCCACAGGAAAGCTGCCAGCACTGAAAGCTCTAGCTGGTTTTCACTGTCCCTTGGAACTGCATTCGCTGCCACACAGACATTCGCGCTCTGCTAAAGCATTGCTTCGTAATGGGGCAACACTCTGTATCTCTCTCTGGCAGAGCCCGGCTGCCAAATTGGAAACGTCCAGACATTGCGCCCACAGGAAAGCTGCCAGCACTGAAAGCTCTAGCTGGTTTTCACTGTCCCTTGGAACTGCATTCGCTGCCACACAGACATTCGCGCTCTGCTAAAGCATTGCTTCGTAATGGGGCAACACTCTGTATCTCTCCCTGGCAGAGCCCGGCTGCCAAATTGGAAACGTCCAGACATTGCGCCCACAGGAAAGCTGCCAGCACTGAAAGCTCTAGCTGGTTTTCACTGTCCCTTGGAACTGCATTCGCTGCCACACAGACATTCGCGCTCTGCTAAAGCATTGCTTCGTAATGGGGCAACACTCTGTATCTCTCTCTGGCAGAGCCCGGCTGCCAAATTGGAAACGTCCAGAGATTGCGCCCACAGGAAAGCTGCCAGCACTGAAAGCTCTAGCTGGTTTTCACTGTCCCTTGGAACTGCATTCGCTGCCACACAGACATTCGCGCTCTGCTAAAGCATTGCTTCGTAATGGGGCAACACTCTGTATCTCTCTCTGGCAGAGCCCGGCTGCCAAATTGGAAACGTCCAGACATTGCGCCCACAGGAAAGCTGCCAGCACTGAAAGCTCTAGCTGGTTTTCACTGTCCCTTGGAACTGCATTCGCTGCCACACAGACATTCGCGCTCTGCTAAAGCATTGCTTCGTAATGGGGCAACACTCTGTATCTCTCTCTGGCAGAGCCCGGCTGCCAAATTGGAAACGTCCAGAGATTGCGCCCACAGGAAAGCTGCCAGCACTGAAAGCTCTAGCTGGTTTTCACTGTCCCTTGGAACTGCATTCGCTGCCACACAGACATTCGCGCTCTGCTAAAGCATTGCTTCGTAATGGGGCAACACTCTGTATCTCTCTCTGGCAGAGCCCGGCTGCCAAATTGGAAACGTCCAGACATTGCGCCCACAGGAAAGCTGCCAGCACTGAAAGCTCTAGCTGGTTTTCACTGTCCCTTGGAACTGCATTCGCTGCCACACAGACATTCGCGCTCTGCTAAAGCATTGCTTCCTAATGGGGCAACACTCTGTATCTCTCTCTGGCAGAGCCCGGCTGCCAAATTGGAAACGTCCAGAGATTGCGCCCACAGGAAAGCTGCCAGCACTGAAAGCTCTAGCTGGTTTTCACTGTCCCTTGGAACTGCATTCGCTGCCACACAGACATTCGCGCTCTGCTAAAGCTTAACTTGGTAATTGGGCAACACTCTGTATCTCTCTCTGGCAGAGCCCGGCTGCCAAATTGGAAACGTCCAGAGATTGCGCCCACAGGAAAGCTGCCAGCACTGAAAGCTCTAGCTGGTTTTCACTGTCCCTTGGAACTGCATTCGCTGCCACACAGACATTCGCGCTCTGCTAAAGCATTGCTTCGTAATGGGGCAACACTCTGTATCTCTCTCTGGCAGAGCCCGGCTGCCAAATTGGAAACGTCCAGACATTGCGCCCACAGGAAAGCTGCCAGCACTGAAAGCTCTAGCTGGTTTTCACTGTCCCTTGGAACTGCATTCGCTGCCACACAGACATTCGCGCTCTGCTAAAGCATTGCTTCGTAATGGGGCAACACTCTGTATCTCTCTCTGGCAGAGCCCGGCTGCCAAATTGGAAACGTCCAGACATTGCGCCCACAGGAAAGCTGCCAGCACTGAAAGCTCTAGCTGGTTTTCACTGTCCCTTGGAACTGCATTCGCTGCCACACAGACATTCGCGCTCTGCTAAAGCATTGCTTCGTAATGGGGCAACACTCTGTATCTCTCCCTGGCAGAGCCCGGCTGCCAAATTGGAAACGTCCAGAGATTGCGCCCACAGGAAAGCTGCCAGCACTGAAAGCTCTAGCTGGTTTTCACTGTCCCTTGGAACTGCATTCGCTGCCACACAGACATTCGCGCTCTGCTAAAGCATTGCTTCGTAATGGGGCAACACTCTGTATCTCTCTCTGGCAGAGCCCGGCTGCCAAATTGGAAACGTCCAGAGATTGCGCCCACAGGAAAGCTGCCAGCACTGAAAGCTCTAGCTGGTTTTCACTGTCCCTTGGAACTGCATTCGCTGCCACACAGACATTCGCGCTCTGCTAAAGCATTGCTTCGTAATGGGGCAACACTCTGTATCTCTCTCTGGCAGAGCCCGGCTGCCAAATTGGAAACGTCCAGAGATTGCGCCCACAGGAAAGCTGCCAGCACTGAAAGCTCTAGCTGGTTTTCACTGTCCCTTGGAACTGCATTCGCTGCCACACAGACATTCGCGCTCTGCTAAAGCATTGCTTCGTAATGGGGCAACACTCTGTATCTCTCTCTGGCAGAGCCCGGCTGCCAAATTGGAAACGTCCAGAGATTGCGCCCACAGGAAAGCTGCCAGCACTGAAAGCTCTAGCTGGTTTTCACTGTCCCTTGGAACTGCATTCGCTGCCACACAGACATTCGCGCTCTGCTAAAGCATTGCTTCGTAATGGGGCAACACTCTGTATCTCTCTCTGGCAGAGCCCGGCTGCCAAATTGGAAACGTCCAGAGATTGCGCCCACAGGAAAGCTGCCAGCACTGAAAGCTCTAGCTGGTTTTCACTGTCCCTTGGAACTGCATTCGCTGCCACACAGACATTCGCGCTCTGCTAAAGCATTGCTTCCTAATGGGGCAACACTCTGTATCTCTCTCTGGCAGAGCCCGGCTGCCAAATTGGAAACGTCCAGAGATTGCGCCCACAGGAAAGCTGCCAGCACTGAAAGCTCTAGCTGGTTTTCACTGTCCCTTGGAACTGCATTCGCTGCCACACAGACATTCGCGCTCTGCTAAAGCTTAACTTGGTAATTGGGCAACACTCTGTATCTCTCTCTGGCAGAGCCCGGCTGCCAAATTGGAAACGTCCAGAGATTGCGCCCACAGGAAAGCTGACAGCACTGAAAGCTCTAGCTGGTTTTCACTGTCCCTTGGAACTGCATTCGCTGCCACACAGACATTCGCGCTCTGCTAAAGCATTGCTTCGTAATGGGGCAACACTCTGTATCTCTCTCTGGCAGAGCCCGGCTGCCAAATTGGAAACGTCCAGACATTGCGCCCACAGGAAAGCTGCCAGCACTGAAAGCTCTAGCTGGTTTTCACTGTCCCTTGGAACTGCATTCGCTGCCACACAGACATTCGCGCTCTGCTAAAGCATTGCTTCGTATTGGGGCAACACTCTGTATCTCTCTCTGGCAGAGCCCGGCTGCCAAATTGGAAACGTCCAGAGATTGCGCCCACAGGAAAGCTGCCAGCACTGAAAGCTCTAGCTGGTTTTCACTGTCCCTTGGAACTGCATTCGCTGCCACACAGACATTCGCGCTCTGCTAAAGCATTGCTTCGTAATGGGGCAACACTCTGTATCTCTCTCTGGCAGAGCCCGGCTGCCAAATTGGAAACGTCCAGAGATTGCGCCCACAGGAAAGCTGCCAGCACTGAAAGCTCTAGCTGGTTTTCACTGTCCCTTGGAACTGCATTCGCTGCCACACAGACATTCGCGCTCTGCTAAAGCATTGCTTCCTAATGGGGCAACACTCTGTATCTCTCTCTGGCAGAGCCCGGCTGCCAAATTGGAAACGTCCAGACATTGCGCCCACAGGAAAGCTGCCAGCACTGAAAGCTCTAGCTGGTTTTCACTGTCCCTTGGAACTGCATTCGCTGCCACACAGACATTCGCGCTCTGCTAAAGCATTGCTTCGTAATGGGGCAACACTCTGTATCTCTCTCTGGCAGAGCCCGGCTGCCAAATTGGAAACGTCCAGAGATTGCGCCCACAGGAAAGCTGCCAGCACTGAAAGCTGTAGCTGGTTTTCACTGTCCCTTGGAACTGCATTCGCTGCCACACAGACATTCGCGCTCTGCTAAAGCATTGCTTCGTAATGGGGCAACACTCTGTATCTCTCTCTGGCAGAGCCCGGCTGCCAAATTGGAAACGTCCAGACATTGCGCCCACAGGAAAGCTGCCAGCACTGAAAGCTCTAGCTGGTTTTCACTGTCCCTTGGAACTGCATTCGCTGCCACACAGACATTCGCGCTCTGCTAAAGCATTGCTTCGTAATGGGGCAACACTCTGTATCTCTCTCTGGCAGAGCCCGGCTGCCAAATTGGAAACGTCCAGAGATTGCGCCCACAGGAAAGCTGCCAGCACTGAAAGCTCTAGCTGGTTTTCACTGTCCCTTGGAACTGCATTCGCTGCCACACAGACATTCGCGCTCTGCTAAAGCATTGCTTCGTAATGGGGCAACACTCTGTATCTCTCTCTGGCAGAGCCCGGCTGCCAAATTGGAAACGTCCAGAGATTGCGCCCACAGGAAAGCTGCCAGCACTGAAAGCTCTAGCTGGTTTTCACTGTCCCTTGGAACTGCATTCGCTGCCACACAGACATTCGCGCTCTGCTAAAGCATTGCTTCCTAATGGGGCAACACTCTGTATCTCTCTCTGGCAGAGCCCGGCTGCCAAATTGGAAACGTCCAGACATTGCGCCCACAGGAAAGCTGCCAGCACTGAAAGCTCTAGCTGGTTTTCACTGTCCCTTGGAACTGCATTCGCTGCCACACAGACATTCGCGCTCTGCTAAAGCATTGCTTCGTAATGGGGCAACACTCTGTATCTCTCTCTGGCAGAGCCCGGCTGCCAAATTGGAAACGTCCAGACATTGCGCCCACAGGAAAGCTGCCAGCACTGAAAGCTCTAGCTGGTTTTCACTGTCCCTTGGAACTGCATTCGCTGCCACACAGACATTCGCGCTCTGCTAAAGCATTGCTTCCTAATGGGGCAACACTCTGTATCTCTCTCTGGCAGAGCCCGGCTGCCAAATTGGAAACGTCCAGACATTGCGCCCACAGGAAAGCTGCCAGCACTGAAAGCTCTAGCTGGTTTTCACTGTCCCTTGGAACTGCATTCGCTGCCACACAG
This sequence comes from Mycteria americana, assembly GCF_035582795.1. Classification (NCBI taxonomy): domain Eukaryota; kingdom Metazoa; phylum Chordata; class Aves; order Ciconiiformes; family Ciconiidae; genus Mycteria; species Mycteria americana. The sequence goes on along the minus strand of NW_027445485.1, from coordinate 23,468 downwards.
ACATTCGCGCTCTGCTAAAGCATTGCTTCGTAATGGGGCAACACTCTGTATCTCTCTCTGGCAGAGCCCGGCTGCCAAATTGGAAACGTCCAGAGATTGCGCCCACAGGAAAGCTGCCAGCACTGAAAGCTCTAGCTGGTTTTCACTGTCCCTTGGAACTGCATTCGCTGCCACACAGACATTCGCGCTCTGCTGAAGCATTGCTTCCTAATGGGGCAACACTCTGTATCTCTCTCTGGCAGAGCCCGGCTGCCAAATTGGAAACGTCCAGAGATTGCGCCCACAGGAAAGCTGCCAGCACTGAAAGCTCTAGCTGGTTTTCACTGTCCCTTGGAACTGCATTCGCTGCCACACAGACATTCGCGCTCTGCTAAAGCATTGCTTCGTAATGGGGCAACACTCTGTATCTCTCTCTGGCAGAGCCCGGCTGCCAAATTGGAAACGTCCAGACATTGCGCCCACAGGAAAGCTGCCAGCACTGAAAGCTCTAGCTGGTTTTCACTGTCCCTTGGAACTGCATTCGCTGCCACACAGACATTCGCGCTCTGCTAAAGCATTGCTTCGTAATGGGGCAACACTCTGTATCTCTCTCTGGCAGAGCCCGGCTGCCAAATTGGAAACGTCCAGACATTGCGCCCACAGGAAAGCTGCCAGCACTGAAAGCTCTAGCTGGTTTTCACTGTCCCTTGGAACTGCATTCGCTGCCACACAGACATTCGCGCTCTGCTAAAGCATTGCTTCCTAATGGGGCAACACTCTGTATCTCTCTCTGGCAGAGCCCGGCTGCCAAATTGGAAACGTCCAGAGATTGCGCCCACAGGAAAGCTGCCAGCACTGAAAGCTCTAGCTGGTTTTCACTGTCCCTTGGAACTGCATTCGCTGCCACACAGACATTCGCGCTCTGCTAAAGCATTGCTTCATAATGGGGCAACACTCTGTATCTCTCTCTGGCAGAGCCCGGCTGCCAAATTGGAAACGTCCAGAGATTGCGCCCACAGGAAAGCTGCCAGCACTGAAAGCTCTAGCTGGTTTTCACTGTCCCTTGGAACTGCATTCGCTGCCACACAGACATTCGCGCTCTGCTAAAGCATTGCTTCGTAATGGGGCAACACTCTGTATCTCTCTCTGGCAGAGCCCGGCTGCCAAATTGGAAACGTCCAGAGATTGCGCCCACAGGAAAGCTGCCAGCACTGAAAGCTCTAGCTGGTTTTCACTGTCCCTTGGAACTGCATTCGCTGCCACACAGACATTCGCGCTCTGCTAAAGCATTGCTTCGTAATGGGGCAACACTCTGTATCTCTCTCTGGCAGAGCCCGGCTGCCAAATTGGAAACGTCCAGACATTGCGCCCACAGGAAAGCTGCCAGCACTGAAAGCTCTAGCTGGTTTTCACTGTCCCTTGGAACTGCATTCGCTGCCACACAGACATTCACGCTCTGCTAAAGCATTGCTTCGTAATGGGGCAACACTCTGTATCTCTCTCTGGCAGAGCCCGGCTGCCAAATTGGAAACGTCCAGAGATTGCGCCCACAGGAAAGCTGCCAGCACTGAAAGCTCTAGCTGGTTTTCACTGTCCCTTGGAACTGCATTCGCTGCCACACAGACATTCGCGCTCTGCTAAAGCATTGCTTCGTAATGGGGCAACACTCTGTATCTCTCTCTGGCAGAGCCCGGCTGCCAAATTGGAAACGTCCAGAGATTGCGCCCACAGGAAAGCTGCCAGCACTGAAAGCTCTAGCTGGTTTTCACTGTCCCTTGGAACTGCATTCGCTGCCACACAGACATTCGCGCTCTGCTAAAGCATTGCTTCGTAATGGGGCAACACTCTGTATCTCTCTCTGGCAGAGCCCGGCTGCCAAATTGGAAACGTCCAGACATTGCGCCCACAGGAAAGCTGCCAGCACTGAAAGCTCTAGCTGGTTTTCACTGTCCCTTGGAACTGCATTCGCTGCCACACAGACATTCGCGCTCTGCTAAAGCATTGCTTCGTATTGGGGCAACACTCTGTATCTCTCTCTGGCAGAGCCCGGCTGCCAAATTGGAAACGTCCAGAGATTGCGCCCACAGGAAAGCTGCCAGCACTGAAAGCTCTAGCTGGTTTTCACTGTCCCTTGGAACTGCATTCGCTGCCACACAGACATTCGCGCTCTGCTAAAGCATTGCTTCGTAATGGGGCAACACTCTGTATCTCTCTCTGGCAGAGCCCGGCTGCCAAATTGGAAACGTCCAGAGATTGCGCCCACAGGAAAGCTGCCAGCACTGAAAGCTCTAGCTGGTTTTCACTGTCCCTTGGAACTGCATTCGCTGCCACACAGACATTCGCGCTCTGCTAAAGCATTGCTTCGTAATGGGGCAACACTCTGTATCTCTCTCTGGCAGAGCCCGGCTGCCAAATTGGAAACGTCCAGACATTGCGCCCACAGGAAAGCTGCCAGCACTGAAAGCTCTAGCTGGTTTTCACTGTCCCTTGGAACTGCATTCGCTGCCACACAGACATTCGCGCTCTGCTAAAGCATTGCTTCGTAATGGGGCAACACTCTGTATCTCTCTCTGGCAGAGCCCGGCTGCCAAATTGGAAACGTCCAGAGATTGCGCCCACAGGAAAGCTGCCAGCACTGAAAGCTCTAGCTGGTTTTCACTGTCCCTTGGAACTGCATTCGCTGCCACACAGACATTCGCGCTCTGCTAAAGCATTGCTTCGTAATGGGGCAACACTCTGTATCTCTCTCTGGCAGAGCCCGGCTGCCAAATTGGAAACGTCCAGAGATTGCGCCCACAGGAAAGCTGCCAGCACTGAAAGCTCTAGCTGGTTTTCACTGTCCCTTGGAACTGCATTCGCTGCCACACAGACATTCGCGCTCTGCTAAAGCATTGCTTCCTAATGGGGCAACACTCTGTATCTCTCTCTGGCAGAGCCCGGCTGCCAAATTGGAAACGTCCAGACATTGCGCCCACAGGAAAGCTGCCAGCACTGAAAGCTCTAGCTGGTTTTCACTGTCCCTTGGAACTGCATTCGCTGCCACACAGACATTCGCGCTCTGCTAAAGCATTGCTTCGTAATGGGGCAACACTCTGTATCTCTCTCTGGCAGAGCCCGGCTGCCAAATTGGAAACGTCCAGAGATTGCGCCCACAGGAAAGCTGCCAGCACTGAAAGCTCTAGCTGGTTTTCACTGTCCCTTGGAACTGCATTCGCTGCCACACAGACATTCGCGCTCTGCTAAAGCATTGCTTCCTAATGGGGCAACACTCTGTATCTCTCTCTGGCAGAGCCCGGCTGCCAAATTGGAAACGTCCAGAGATTGCGCCCACAGGAAAGCTGCCAGCACTGAAAGCTCTAGCTGGTTTTCACTGTCCCTTGGAACTGCATTCGCTGCCACACAGACATTCGCGCTCTGCTAAAGCATTGCTTCCTAATGGGGCAACACTCTGTATCTCTCTCTGGCAGAGCCCGGCTGCCAAATTGGAAACGTCCAGACATTGCGCCCACAGGAAAGCTGCCAGCACTGAAAGCTCTAGCTGGTTTTCACTGTCCCTTGGAACTGCATTCGCTGCCACACAGACATTCGCGCTCTGCTAAAGCATTGCTTCGTAATGGGGCAACACTCTGTATCTCTCTCTGGCAGAGCCCGGCTGCCAAATTGGAAACGTCCAGACATTGCGCCCACAGGAAAGCTGCCAGCACTGAAAGCTCTAGCTGGTTTTCACTGTCCCTTGGAACTGCATTCGCTGCCACACAGACATTCGCGCTCTGCTAAAGCATTGCTTCCTAATGGGGCAACACTCTGTATCTCTCTCTGGCAGAGCCCGGCTGCCAAATTGGAAACGTCCAGAGATTGCGCCCACAGGAAAGCTGCCAGCACTGAAAGCTCTAGCTGGTTTTCACTGTCCCTTGGAACTGCATTCGCTGCCACACAGACATTCGCGCTCTGCTAAAGCATTGCTTCATAATGGGGCAACACTCTGTATCTCTCTCTGGCAGAGCCCGGCTGCCAAATTGGAAACGTCCAGAGATTGCGCCCACAGGAAAGCTGCCAGCACTGAAAGCTCTAGCTGGTTTTCACTGTCCCTTGGAACTGCATTCGCTGCCACACAGACATTCGCGCTCTGCTAAAGCATTGCTTCGTAATGGGGCAACACTCTGTATCTCTCTCTGGCAGAGCCCGGCTGCCAAATTGGAAACGTCCAGAGATTGCGCCCACAGGAAAGCTGCCAGCACTGAAAGCTCTAGCTGGTTTTCACTGTCCCTTGGAACTGCATTCGCTGCCACACAGACATTCGCGCTCTGCTAAAGCATTGCTTCGTAATGGGGCAACACTCTGTATCTCTCTCTGGCAGAGCCCGGCTGCCAAATTGGAAACGTCCAGACATTGCGCCCACAGGAAAGCTGCCAGCACTGAAAGCTCTAGCTGGTTTTCACTGTCCCTTGGAACTGCATTCGCTGCCACACAGACATTCACGCTCTGCTAAAGCATTGCTTCGTAATGGGGCAACACTCTGTATCTCTCTCTGGCAGAGCCCGGCTGCCAAATTGGAAACGTCCAGAGATTGCGCCCACAGGAAAGCTGCCAGCACTGAAAGCTCTAGCTGGTTTTCACTGTCCCTTGGAACTGCATTCGCTGCCACACAGACATTCGCGCTCTGCTAAAGCATTGCTTCGTAATGGGGCAACACTCTGTATCTCTCTCTGGCAGAGCCCGGCTGCCAAATTGGAAACGTCCAGAGATTGCGCCCACAGGAAAGCTGCCAGCACTGAAAGCTCTAGCTGGTTTTCACTGTCCCTTGGAACTGCATTCGCTGCCACACAGACATTCGCGCTCTGCTAAAGCATTGCTTCGTAATGGGGCAACACTCTGTATCTCTCTCTGGCAGAGCCCGGCTGCCAAATTGGAAACGTCCAGAGATTGCGCCCACAGGAAAGCTGCCAGCACTGAAAGCTCTAGCTGGTTTTCACTGTCCCTTGGAACTGCATTCGCTGCCACACAGACGTTCGCGCTCTGCTAAAGCATTTCTTCGTAATGGGGCAACACTCTGTATCTCTCTCTGGCAGAGCCCGGCTGCCAAATTGGAAACGTCCAGAGATTGCGCCCACAGGAAAGCTGCCAGCACTGAAAGCTCTAGCTGGTTTTCACTGTCCCTTGGAACTGCATTCGCTGCCACACAGACATTCGCGCTCTGCTAAAGCATTGCTTCCTAATGGGGCAACACTCTGTATCTCTCTCTGGCAGAGCCCGGCTGCCAAATTGGAAACGTCCAGACATTGCGCCCACAGGAAAGCTGCCAGCACTGAAAGCTCTAGCTGGTTTTCACTGTCCCTTGGAACTGCATTCGCTGCCACACAGACATTCGCGCTCTGCTAAAGCATTGCTTCGTAATGGGGCAACACTCTGTATCTCTCTCTGGCAGAGCCCGGCTGCCAAATTGGAAACGTCCAGAGATTGCGCCCACAGGAAAGCTGCCAGCACTGAAAGCTGTAGCTGGTTTTCACTGTCCCTTGGAACTGCATTCGCTGCCACACAGACATTCGCGCTCTGCTAAAGCATTGCTTCGTAATGGGGCAACACTCTGTATCTCTCTCTGGCAGAGCCCGGCTGCCAAATTGGAAACGTCCAGACATTGCGCCCACAGGAAAGCTGCCAGCACTGAAAGCTCTAGCTGGTTTTCACTGTCCCTTGGAACTGCATTCGCTGCCACACAGACATTCGCGCTCTGCTAAAGCATTGCTTCGTAATGGGGCAACACTCTGTATCTCTCTCTGGCAGAGCCCGGCTGCCAAATTGGAAACGTCCAGACATTGCGCCCACAGGAAAGCTGCCAGCACTGAAAGCTCTAGCTGGTTTTCACTGTCCCTTGGAACTGCATTCGCTGCCACACAGACATTCGCGCTCTGCTAAAGCATTGCTTCCTAATGGGGCAACACTCTGTATCTCTCTCTGGCAGAGCCCGGCTGCCAAATTGGAAACGTCCAGAGATTGCGCCCACAGGAAAGCTGCCAGCACTGAAAGCTCTAGCTGGTTTTCACTGTCCCTTGGAACTGCATTCGCTGCCACACAGACATTCGCGCTCTGCTAAAGCATTGCTTCATAATGGGGCAACACTCTGTATCTCTCTCTGGCAGAGCCCGGCTGCCAAATTGGAAACGTCCAGAGATTGCGCCCACAGGAAAGCTGCCAGCACTGAAAGCTCTAGCTGGTTTTCACTGTCCCTTGGAACTGCATTCGCTGCCACACAGACATTCGCGCTCTGCTAAAGCATTGCTTCGTAATGGGGCAACACTCTGTATCTCTCTCTGGCAGAGCCCGGCTGCCAAATTGGAAACGTCCAGAGATTGCGCCCACAGGAAAGCTGCCAGCACTGAAAGCTCTAGCTGGTTTTCACTGTCCCTTGGAACTGCATTCGCTGCCACACAGACATTCGCGCTCTGCTAAAGCATTGCTTCGTAATGGGGCAACACTCTGTATCTCTCTCTGGCAGAGCCCGGCTGCCAAATTGGAAACGTCCAGAGATTGCGCCCACAGGAAAGCTGCCAGCACTGAAAGCTCTAGCTGGTTTTCACTGTCCCTTGGAACTGCATTCGCTGCCACACAGACATTCGCGCTCTGCTAAAGCATTTCTTCGTAATGGGGCAACACTCTGTATCTCTCTCTGGCAGAGCCCGGCTGCCAAATTGGAAACGTCCAGAGATTGCGCCCACAGGAAAGCTGCCAGCACTGAAAGCTCTAGCTGGTTTTCACTGTCCCTTGGAACTGCATTCGCTGCCACACAGACATTCGCGCTCTGCTAAAGCATTGCTTCGTAATGGGGCAACACTCTGTATCTCTCTCTGGCAGAGCCCGGCTGCCAAATTGGAAACGTCCAGACATTGCGCCCACAGGAAAGCTGCCAGCACTGAAAGCTCTAGCTGGTTTTCACTGTCCCTTGGAACTGCATTCGCTGCCACACAGACATTCGCGCTCTGCTAAAGCATTGCTTCGTAATGGGGCAACACTCTGTATCTCTCTCTGGCAGAGCCCGGCTGCCAAATTGGAAACGTCCAGAGATTGCGCCCACAGGAAAGCTGCCAGCACTGAAAGCTCTAGCTGGTTTTCACTGTCCCTTGGAACTGCATTCGCTGCCACACAGACATTCGCGCTCTGCTAAAGCTTACTTGGTAATTGGGCAACACTCTGTATCTCTCTCTGGCAGAGCCCGGCTGCCAAATTGGAAACGTCCAGACATTGCGCCCACAGGAAAGCTGCCAGCACTGAAAGCTCTAGCTGGTTTTCACTGTCCCTTGGAACTGCATTCGCTGCCACACAGACATTCGCGCTCTGCTAAAGCATTGCTTCGTAATGGGGCAACACTCTGTATCTCTCTCTGGCAGAGCCCGGCTGCCAAATTGGAAACGTCCAGAGATTGCGCCCACAGGAAAGCTGCCAGCACTGAAAGCTCTAGCTGGTTTTCACTGTCCCTTGGAACTGCATTCGCTGCCACACAGACATTCGCGCTCTGCTAAAGCATTGCTTCGTAATGGGGCAACACTCTGTATCTCTCTCTGGCAGAGCCCGGCTGCCAAATTGGAAACGTCCAGAGATTGCGCCCACAGGAAAGCTGCCAGCACTGAAAGCTCTAGCTGGTTTTCACTGTCCCTTGGAACTGCATTCGCTGCCACACAGACATTCGCGCTCTGCTAAAGCATTGCTTCCTAATGGGGCAACACTCTGTATCTCTCTCTGGCAGAGCCCGGCTGCCAAATTGGAAACGTCCAGACATTGCGCCCACAGGAAAGCTGCCAGCACTGAAAGCTCTAGCTGGTTTTCACTGTCCCTTGGAACTGCATTCGCTGCCACACAGACATTCGCGCTCTGCTAAAGCATTGCTTCGTAATGGGGCAACACTCTGTATCTCTCTCTGGCAGAGCCCGACTGCCAAATTGGAAACGTCCAGAGATTGCGCCCACAGGAAAGCTGCCAGCACTGAAAGCTCTAGCTGGTTTTCACTGTCCCTTGGAACTGCATTCGCTGCCACACAGACATTCGCGCTCTGCTAAAGCATTGCTTCGTAATGGGGCAACACTCTGTATCTCTCTCTGGCAGAGCCCGGCTGCCAAATTGGAAACGTCCAGAGATTGCGCCCACAGGAAAAGATGCCAGCACTGAAAGCTCTAGCTGGTTTTCACTGTCCCTTGGAACTGCATTCGCTGCCACACAGACATTTGCGCTCTGCTAAAGCTTAACTTGGTAATTGGGCAACACTCTGTATCTCTCTCTGGCAGAGCCCGGCTGCCAAATTGGAAACGTCCAGAGATTGCGCCCACAGGAAAGCTGCCAGCACTGAAAGCTCTAGCTGGTTTTCACTGTCCCTTGGAACTGCATTCGCTGCCACACAGACATTCGCGCTCTGCTAAAGCATTGCTTCCTAATGGGGCAACACTCTGTATCTCTCTCTGGCAGAGCCCGGCTGCCAAATTGGAAACGTCCAGAGATTGCGCCCACAGGAAAGCTGCCAGCACTGAAAGCTCTAGCTGGTTTTCACTGTCCCTTGGAACTGCATTCGCTGCCACACAGACATTCGCGCTCTGCTAAAGCATTGCTTCATAATGGGGCAACACTCTGTATCTCTCTCTGGCAGAGCCCGGCTGCCAAATTGGAAACGTCCAGAGATTGCGCCCACAGGAAAGCTGCCAGCACTGAAAGCTCTAGCTGGTTTTCACTGTCCCTTGGAACTGCATTCGCTGCCACACAGACATTCGCGCTCTGCTAAAGCATTGCTTCGTAATGGGGCAACACTCTGTATCTCTCTCTGGCAGAGCCCGGCTGCCAAATTGGAAACGTCCAGAGATTGCGCCCACAGGAAAGCTGCCAGCACTGAAAGCTCTAGCTGGTTTTCACTGTCCCTTGGAACTGCATTCGCTGCCACACAGACATTCGCGCTCTGCTAAAGCATTGCTTCGTAATGGGGCAACACTCTGTATCTCTCTCTGGCAGAGCCCGGCTGCCAAATTGGAAACGTCCAGAGATTGCGCCCACAGGAAAGCTGCCAGCACTGAAAGCTCTAGCTGGTTTTCACTGTCCCTTGGAACTGCATTCGCTGCCACACAGACATTCGCGCTCTGCTAAAGCATTTCTTCGTAATGGGGCAACACTCTGTATCTCTCTCTGGCAGAGCCCGGCTGCCAAATTGGAAACGTCCAGACATTGCGCCCACAGGAAAGCTGCCAGCACTGAAAGCTCTAGCTGGTTTTCACTGTCCCTTGGAACTGCATTCGCTGCCACACAGACATTCGCGCTCTGCTAAAGCATTGCTTCCTAATGGGGCAACACTCTGTATCTCTCTCTGGCAGAGCCCGGCTGCCAAATTGGAAACGTCCAGACATTGCGCCCACAGGAAAGCTGCCAGCACTGAAAGCTCTAGCTGGTTTTCACTGTCCCTTGGAACTGCATTCGCTGCCACACAGACATTCGCGCTCTGCTAAAGCATTGCTTCGTAATGGGGCAACACTCTGTATCTCTCTCTGGCAGAGCCCGGCTGCCAAATTGGAAACGTCCAGAGATTGCGCCCACAGGAAAGCTGCCAGCACTGAAAGCTCTAGCTGGTTTTCACTGTCCCTTGGAACTGCATTCGCTGCCACACAGACATTCGCGCTCTGCTAAAGCTTAACTTGGTAATTGGGCAACACTCTGTATCTCTCTCTGGCAGAGCCCGGCTGCCAAATTGGAAACGTCCAGACATTGCGCCCACAGGAAAGCTGCCAGCACTGAAAGCTCTAGCTGGTTTTCACTGTCCCTTGGAACTGCATTCGCTGCCACACAGACATTCGCGCTCTGCTAAAGCATTGCTTCGTAATGGGGCAACACTCTGTATCTCTCTCTGGCAGAGCCCGGCTGCCAAATTGGAAACGTCCAGAGATTGCGCCCACAGGAAAGCTGCCAGCACTGAAAGCTCTAGCTGGTTTTCACTGTCCCTTGGAACTGCATTCGCTGCCACACAGACATTCGCGCTCTGCTAAAGCATTGCTTCGTAATGGGGCAACACTCTGTATCTCTCTCTGGCAGAGCCCGGCTGCCAAATTGGAAACGTCCAGAGATTGCGCCCACAGGAAAGCTGCCAGCACTGAAAGCTCTAGCTGGTTTTCACTGTCCCTTGGAACTGCATTCGCTGCCACACAGACATTCGCGCTCTGCTAAAGCATTGCTTCCTAATGGGGCAACACTCTGTATCTCTCTCTGGCAGAGCCCGGCTGCCAAATTGGAAACGTCCAGAGATTGCGCCCACAGGAAAGCTGCCAGCACTGAAAGCTCTAGCTGGTTTTCACTGTCCCTTGGAACTGCATTCGCTGCCACACAGACATTCGCGCTCTGCTAAAGCATTGCTTCGTAATGGGGCAACACTCTGTATCTCTCTCTGGCAGAGCCCGGCTGCCAAATTGGAAACGTCCAGAGATTGCGCCCACAGGAAAGCTGCCAGCACTGAAAGCTCTAGCTGGTTTTCACTGTCCCTTGGAACTGCATTCGCTGCCACACAGACATTCGCGCTCTGCTAAAGCATTGCTTCGTAATGGGGCAACACTCTGTATCTCTCTCTGGCAGAGCCCGGCTGCCAAATTGGAAACGTCCAGAGATTGCGCCCACAGGAAAGCTGCCAGCACTGAAAGCTCTAGCTGGTTTTCACTGTCCCTTGGAACTGCATTCGCTGCCACACAGACATTCGCGCTCTGCTAAAGCATTGCTTCGTAATGGGGCAACACTCTGTATCTCTCTCTGGCAGAGCCCGGCTGCCAAATTGGAAACGTCCAGAGATTGCGCCCACAGGAAAGCTGCCAGCACTGAAAGCTCTAGCTGGTTTTCACTGTCCCTTGGAACTGCATTCGCTGCCACACAGACATTCGCGCTCTGCTAAAGCATTGCTTCCTAATGGGGCAACACTCTGTATCTCTCTCTGGCAGAGCCCGTCTGCCAAATTGGAAACGTCCAGAGATTGCGCCCACAGGAAAGCTGCCAGCACTGAAAGCTCTAGCTGGTTTTCACTGTCCCTTGGAACTGCATTCGCTGCCACACAGACATTCGCGCTCTGCTAAAGCATTGCTTCGTAATGGGGCAACACTCTGTATCTCTCTCTGGCAGAGCCCGGCTGCCAAATTGGAAACGTCCAGAGATTGCGCCCACAGGAAAGCTGCCAGCACTGAAAGCTCTAGCTGGTTTTCACTGTCCCTTGGAACTGCATTCGCTGCCACACAGACATTCGCGCTCTGCTAAAGCATTGCTTCGTAATGGGGCAACACTCTGTATCTCTCTCTGGCAGAGCCCGGCTGCCAAATTGGAAACGTCCAGAGATTGCGCCCACAGGAAAGCTGCCAGCACTGAAAGCTCTAGCTGGTTTTCACTGTCCCTTGGAACTGCATTCGCTGCCACACAGACATTCGCGCTCTACTAAAGCATTGCTTCGTAATGGGGCAACACTCTGTATCTCTCTCTGGCAGAGCCCGGCTGCCAAATTGGAAACGTCCAGAGATTGCGCCCACAGGAAAGCTGCCAGCACTGAAAGCTCTAGCTGGTTTTCACTGTCCCTTGGAACTGCATTCGCTGCCACACAGACATTCGCGCTCTGCTAAAGCTTAACTTGGTAATTGGGCAACACTCTGTATCTCTCTCTGGCAGAGCCCGGCTGCCAAATTGGAAACGTCCAGACATTGCGCCCACAGGAAAGCTGCCAGCACTGAAAGCTCTAGCTGGTTTTCACTGTCCCTTGGAACTGCATTCGCTGCCACACAGACATTCGCGCTCTGCTAAAGCATTGCTTCGTAATGGGGCAACACTCTGTATCTCTCTCTGGCAGAGCCCGGCTGCCAAATTGGAAACGTCCAGAGATTGCGCCCACAGGAAAGCTGCCAGCACTGAAAGCTCTAGCTGGTTTTCACTGTCCCTTGGAACTGCATTCGCTGCCACACAGACATTCGCGCTCTGCTAAAGCATTGCTTCGTAATGGGGCAACACTCTGTATCTCTCTCTGGCAGAGCCCGGCTGCCAAATTGGAAACGTCCAGAGATTGCGCCCACAGGAAAGCTGCCAGCACTGAAAGCTCTAGCTGGTTTTCACTGTCCCTTGGAACTGCATTCGCTGCCACACAGACATTCGCGCTCTGCTGAAGCATTTCTTCGTAATGGGGCAACACTCTGTATCTCTCTCTGGCAGAGCCCGGCTGCCAAATTGGAAACGTCCAGAGATTGCGCCCACAGGAAAGCTGCCAGCACTGAAAGCTCTAGCTGGTTTTCACTGTCCCTTGGAACTGCATTCGCTGCCACACAGACATTCGCGCTCTGCTAAAGCATTGCTTGGTAATGGGGCAACACTCTGTATCTCTCTCTGGCAGAGCCGGGCTGCCAAATTGGAAACGTCCATAGATTGCGCCCACAGGAAAGCTGCCAGCACTGAAAGCTGTAGCTGGTTTTCACTGTCCCTTGGAACTGCATTCGCTGCCACACAGACATTCGCGCTCTGCTAAAGCTTTGCTTGCTAAGGGGGCAACACTCTGTATCTCTCTCTGGCAGAGCCGGGCTGCCAAATTGGAAACGTCCAGAGATTGCGCCCACAGGAAAGCTGCCAGCACTGAAAGCTCTAGCTGGTTTTCACTGTCCCTTGGAACTGCATTCGCTGCCACACAGACATTCGCGCTCTGCTAAAGCATTGCTTCCTAATGGGGCAACACTCTGTATCTCTCTCTGGCAGAGCCCGGCTGCCAAATTGGAAACGTCCAGAGATTGCGCCCACAGGAAAGCTGCCAGCACTGAAAGCTCTAGCTGGTTTTCACTGTCCCTTGGAACTGCATTCGCTGCCACACAGACATTCGCGCTCTGCTAAAGCATTGCTTCATAATGGGGCAACACTCTGTATCTCTCTCTGGCAGAGCCCGGCTGCCAAATTGGAAACGTCCAGAGATTGCGCCCACAGGAAAGCTGCCAGCACTGAAAGCTCTAGCTGGTTTTCACTGTCCCTTGGAACTGCATTCGCTGCCACACAGACATTCGCGCTCTGCTAAAGCATTGCTTCGTAATGGGGCAACACTCTGTATCTCTCTCTGGCAGAGCCCGGCTGCCAAATTGGAAACGTCCAGAGATTGCGCCCACAGGAAAGCTGCCAGCACTGAAAGCTCTAGCTGGTTTTCACTGTCCCTTGGAACTGCATTCGCTGCCACACAGACATTCGCGCTCTGCTAAAGCATTGCTTCGTAATGGGGCAACACTCTGTATCTCTCTCTGGCAGAGCCCGGCTGCCAAATTGGAAACGTCCAGACATTGCGCCCACAGGAAAGCTGCCAGCACTGAAAGCTCTAGCTGGTTTTCACTGTCCCTTGGAACTGCATTCGCTGCCACACAGACATTCACGCTCTGCTAAAGCATTGCTTCGTAATGGGGCAACACTCTGTATCTCTCTCTGGCAGAGCCCGGCTGCCAAATTGGAAACGTCCAGAGATTGCGCCCACAGGAAAGATGCCAGCACTGAAAGCTCTAGCTGGTTTTCACTGTCCCTTGGAACTGCATTCGCTGCCACACAGACATTCGCGCTCTGCTAAAGCATTGCTTCCTAATGGGGCAACACTCTGTATCTCTCTCTGGCAGAGCCCGGCTGCCAAATTGGAAACGTCCAGAGATTGCGCCCACAGGAAAGCTGCCAGCACTGAAAGCTCTAGCTGGTTTTCACTGTCCCTTGGAACTGCATTCGCTGCCACACAGACGTTCGCGCTCTGCTAAAGCATTTCTTCGTAATGGGGCAACACTCTGTATCTCTCTCTGGCAGAGCCCGGCTGCCAAATTGGAAACGTCCATAGATTGCGCCCACAGGAAAGCTGCCAGCACTGAAAGCTGTAGCTGGTTTTCACTGTCCCTTGGAACTGCATTCGCTGCCACACAGACATTCGCGCTCTGCTAAAGCATTGCTTCCTAATGGGGCAACACTCTGTATCTCTCTCTGGCAGAGCCCGGCTGCCAAATTGGAAACGTCCAGACATTGCGCCCACAGGAAAGCTGCCAGCACTGAAAGCTCTAGCTGGTTTTCACTGTCCCTTGGAACTGCATTCGCTGCCACACAGACATTCGCGCTCTGCTAAAGCATTGCTTCGTAATGGGGCAACACTCTGTATCTCTCTCTGGCAGAGCCCGGCTGCCAAATTGGAAACGTCCAGAGATTGCGCCCACAGGAAAGATGCCAGCACTGAAAGCTCTAGCTGGTTTTCACTGTCCCTTGGAACTGCATTCGCTGCCACACAGACATTCGCGCTCTGCTAAAGCTTAACTTGGTAATTGGGCAACACTCTGTATCTCTCTCTGGCAGAGCCCGGCTGCCAAATTGGAAACGTCCAGACATTGCGCCCACAGGAAAGCTGCCAGCACTGAAAGCTCTAGCTGGTTTTCACTGTCCCTTGGAACTGCATTCGCTGCCACACAGACATTCGCGCTCTGCTAAAGCATTGCTTCGTAATGGGGCAACACTCTGTATCTCTCTCTGGCAGAGCCCGGCTGCCAAATTGGAAACGTCCAGAGATTGCGCCCACAGGAAAGCTGCCAGCACTGAAAGCTCTAGCTGGTTTTCACTGTCCCTTGGAACTGCATTCGCTGCCACACAGACATTCGCGCTCTGCTAAAGCATTGCTTCGTAATGGGGCAACACTCTGTATCTCTCTCTGGCAGAGCCCGGCTGCCAAATTGGAAACGTCCAGAGATTGCGCCCACAGGAAAGCTGCCAGCACTGAAAGCTCTAGCTGGTTTTCACTGTCCCTTGGAACTGCATTCGCTGCCACACAGACATTCGCGCTCTGCTAAAGCATTGCTTCCTAATGGGGCAACACTCTGTATCTCTCTCTGGCAGAGCCCGGCTGCCAAATTGGAAACGTCCAGACATTGCGCCCACAGGAAAGCTGCCAGCACTGAAAGCTCTAGCTGGTTTTCACTGTCCCTTGGAACTGCATTCGCTGCCACACAGACATTCGCGCTCTGCTAAAGCATTGCTTCGTAATGGGGCAACACTCTGTATCTCTCTCTGGCAGAGCCCGGCTGCCAAATTGGAAACGTCCAGACATTGCGCCCACAGGAAAGCTGCCAGCACTGAAAGCTCTAGCTGGTTTTCACTGTCCCTTGGAACTGCATTCGCTGCCACACAGACATTCGCGCTCTGCTAAAGCATTGCTTCCTAATGGGGCAACACTCTGTATCTCTCTCTGGCAGAGCCCGGCTGCCAAATTGGAAACGTCCAGAGATTGCGCCCACAGGAAAGCTGCCAGCACTGAAAGCTCTAGCTGGTTTTCACTGTCCCTTGGAACTGCATTCGCTGCCACACAGACATTCGCGCTCTGCTAAAGCATTGCTTCGTAATGGGGCAACACTCTGTATCTCTCTCTGGCAGAGCCCGGCTGCCAAATTGGAAACGTCCAGAGATTGCGCCCACAGGAAAGCTGCCAGCACTGAAAGCTCTAGCTGGTTTTCACTGTCCCTTGGAACTGCATTCGCTGCCACACAGACATTCGCGCTCTGCTAAAGCATTGCTTCCTAATGGGGCAACACTCTGTATCTCTCTCTGGCAGAGCCCGGCTGCCAAATTGGAAACGTCCAGAGATTGCGCCCACAGGAAAGCTGCCAGCACTGAAAGCTCTAGCTGGTTTTCACTGTCCCTTGGAACTGCATTCGCTGCCACACAGACATTCGCGCTCTGCTGAAGCATTTCTTCGTAATGGGGCAACACTCTGTATCTCTCTCTGGCAGAGCCCGGCTGCCAAATTGGAAACGTCCAGAGATTGCGCCCACAGGAAAGCTGCCAGCACTGAAAGCTGTAGCTGGTTTTCACTGTCCCTTGGAACTGCATTCGCTGCCACACAGACATTCGCGCTCTGCTAAAGCATTGCTTCGTAATGGGGCAACACTCTGTATCTCTCTCTGGCAGAGCCCGGCTGCCAAATTGGAAACGTCCAGACATTGCGCCCACAGGAAAGCTGCCAGCACTGAAAGCTCTAGCTGGTTTTCACTGTCCCTTGGAACTGCATTCGCTGCCACACAGACATTCGCGCTCTGCTAAAGCATTGCTTCGTAATGGGGCAACACTCTGTATCTCTCTCTGGCAGAGCCCGGCTGCCAAATTGGAAACGTCCAGACATTGCGCCCACAGGAAAGCTGCCAGCACTGAAAGCTCTAGCTGGTTTTCACTGTCCCTTGGAACTGCATTCGCTGCCACACAGACATTCGCGCTCTGCTAAAGCATTGCTTCCTAATGGGGCAACACTCTGTATCTCTCTCTGGCAGAGCCCGGCTGCCAAATTGGAAACGTCCAGAGATTGCGCCCACAGGAAAGCTGCCAGCACTGAAAGCTCTAGCTGGTTTTCACTGTCCCTTGGAACTGCATTCGCTGCCACACAGACATTCGCGCTCTGCTAAAGCATTGCTTCATAATGGGGCAACACTCTGTATCTCTCTCTGGCAGAGCCGGGCTGCCAAATTGGAAACGTCCAGAGATTGCGCCCACAGGAAAGCTGCCAGCACTGAAAGCTCTAGCTGGTTTTCACTGTCCCTTGGAACTGCATTCGCTGCCACACAGACATTCGCGCTCTGCTAAAGCATTGCTTCGTAATGGGGCAACACTCTGTATCTCTCTCTGGCAGAGCCCGGCTGCCAAATTGGAAACGTCCAGACATTGCGCCCACAGGAAAGCTGCCAGCACTGAAAGCTCTAGCTGGTTTTCACTGTCCCTTGGAACTGCATTCGCTGCCACACAGACATTCGCGCTCTGCTAAAGCATTGCTTCGTAATGGGGCAACACTCTGTATCTCTCTCTGGCAGAGCCCGGCTGCCAAATTGGAAACGTCCAGACATTGCGCCCACAGGAAAGCTGCCAGCACTGAAAGCTCTAGCTGGTTTTCACTGTCCCTTGGAACTGCATTCGCTGCCACACAGACATTCACGCTCTGCTAAAGCATTGCTTCGTAATGGGGCAACACTCTGTATCTCTCTCTGGCAGAGCCCGGCTGCCAAATTGGAAACGTCCAGAGATTGCGCCCACAGGAAAGATGCCAGCACTGAAAGCTCTAGCTGGTTTTCACTGTCCCTTGGAACTGCATTCGCTGCCACACAGACATTCGCGCTCTGCTAAAGCATTGCTTCGTAATGGGGCAACACTCTGTATCTCTCTCTGGCAGAGCCCGGCTGCCAAATTGGAAACGTCCAGAGATTGCGCCCACAGGAAAGCTGCCAGCACTGAAAGCTCTAGCTGGTTTTCACTGTCCCTTGGAACTGCATTCGCTGCCACACAGACATTCGCGCTCTGCTAAAGCATTGCTTCATAATGGGGCAACACTCTGTATCTCTCTCTGGCAGAGCCCGGCTGCCAAATTGGAAACGTCCAGAGATTGCGCCCACAGGAAAGCTGCCAGCACTGAAAGCTCTAGCTGGTTTTCACTGTCCCTTGGAACTGCATTCGCTGCCACACAGACATTCGCGCTCTGCTAAAGCATTGCTTCGTAATGGGGCAACACTCTGTATCTCTCTCTGGCAGAGCCCGGCTGCCAAATTGGAAACGTCCAGACATTGCGCCCACAGGAAAGCTGCCAGCACTGAAAGCTCTAGCTGGTTTTCACTGTCCCTTGGAACTGCATTCGCTGCCACACAGACATTCGCGCTCTGCTAAAGCATTGCTTCCTAATGGGGCAACACTCTGTATCTCTCTCTGGCAGAGCCTGGCTGCCAAATTGGAAACGTCCAGACATTGCGCCCACAGGAAAGCTGCCAGCACTGAAAGCTCTAGCTGGTTTTCACTGTCCCTTGGAACTGCATTCGCTGCCACACAGACATTCGCGCTCTGCTAAAGCATTGCTTCCTAATGGGGCAACACTCTGTATCTCTCTCTGGCAGAGCCCGGCTGCCAAATTGGAAACGTCCAGAGATTGCGCCCACAGGAAAGCTGCCAGCACTGAAAGCTCTAGCTGGTTTTCACTGTCCCTTGGAACTGCATTCGCTGCCACACAGACATTCGCGCTCTGCTAAAGCTTAACTTGGTAATTGGGCAACACTCTGTATCTCTCTCTGGCAGAGCCCGGCTGCCAAATTGGAAACGTCCAGACATTGCGCCCACAGGAAAGCTGCCAGCACTGAAAGCTCTAGCTGGTTTTCACTGTCCCTTGGAACTGCATTCGCTGCCACACAGACATTCGCGCTCTGCTAAAGCATTGCTTCCTAATGGGGCAACACTCTGTATCTCTCTCTGGCAGAGCCCGGCTGCCAAATTGGAAACGTCCAGAGATTGCGCCCACAGGAAAGCTGCCAGCACTGAAAGCTCTAGCTGGTTTTCACTGTCCCTTGGAACTGCATTCGCTGCCACACAGACATTCGCGCTCTGCTAAAGCATTGCTTCGTAATGGGGCAACACTCTGTATCTCTCTCTGGCAGAGCCCGGCTGCCAAATTGGAAACGTCCAGAGATTGCGCCCACAGGAAAGCTGCCAGCACTGAAAGCTCTAGCTGGTTTTCACTGTCCCTTGGAACTGCATTCGCTGCCACACAGACATTCGCGCTCTGCTAAAGCATTGCTTCCTAATGGGGCAACACTCTGTATCTCTCTCTGGCAGAGCCCGGCTGCCAAATTGGAAACGTCCAGAGATTGCGCCCACAGGAAAGCTGCCAGCACTGAAAGCTCTAGCTGGTTTTCACTGTCCCTTGGAACTGCATTCGCTGCCACACAGACATTCGCGCTCTGCTAAAGCATTGCTTCGTAATGGGGCAACACTCTGTATCTCTCTCTGGCAGAGCCCGGCTGCCAAATTGGAAACGTCCAGAGATTGCGCCCACAGGAAAGCTGCCAGCACTGAAAGCTCTAGCTGGTTTTCACTGTCCCTTGGAACTGCATTCGCTGCCACACAGACATTCGCGCTCTGCTAAAGCATTGCTTCGTAATGGGGCAACACTCTGTATCTCTCTCTGGCAGAGCCCGGCTGCCAAATTGGAAACGTCCAGACATTGCGCCCACAGGAAAGCTGCCAGCACTGAAAGCTCTAGCTGGTTTTCACTGTCCCTTGGAACTGCATTCGCTGCCACACAGACATTCGCGCTCTGCTGAAGCATTTCTTCGTAATGGGGCAACACTCTGTATCTCTCTCTGGCAGAGCCCGGCTGCCAAATTGGAAACGTCCAGAGATTGCGCCCACAGGAAAGCTGCCAGCACTGAAAGCTGTAGCTGGTTTTCACTGTCCCTTGGAACTGCATTCGCTGCCACACAGACATTCGCGCTCTGCTAAAGCATTGCTTGGTAATGGGGCAACACTCTGTATCTCTCTCTGGCAGAGCCGGGCTGCCAAATTGGAAACGTCCATAGATTGCGCCCACAGGAAAGCTGCCAGCACTGAAAGCTGTAGCTGGTTTTCACTGTCCCTTGGAACTGCATTCGCTGCCACACAGACATTCGCGCTCTGCTAAAGCTTTGCTTGCTAAGGGGGCAACACTCTGTATCTCTCTCTGGCAGAGCCGGGCTGCCAAATTGGAAACGTCCAGAGATTGCGCCCACAGGAAAGCTGCCAGCACTGAAAGCTCTAGCTGGTTTTCACTGTCCCTTGGAACTGCATTCGCTGCCACACAGACATTCGCGCTCTGCTAAAGCATTGCTTCCTAATGGGGCAACACTCTGTATCTCTCTCTGGCAGAGCCCGGCTGCCAAATTGGAAACGTCCAGAGATTGCGCCCACAGGAAAGCTGCCAGCACTGAAAGCTCTAGCTGGTTTTCACTGTCCCTTGGAACTGCATTCGCTGCCACACAGACATTCGCGCTCTGCTAAAGCATTGCTTCATAATGGGGCAACACTCTGTATCTCTCTCTGGCAGAGCCCGGCTGCCAAATTGGAAACGTCCAGAGATTGCGCCCACAGGAAAGCTGCCAGCACTGAAAGCTCTAGCTGGTTTTCACTGTCCCTTGGAACTGCATTCGCTGCCACACAGACATTCGCGCTCTGCTAAAGCATTGCTTCGTAATGGGGCAACACTCTGTATCTCTCTCTGGCAGAGCCCGGCTGCCAAATTGGAAACGTCCAGAGATTGCGCCCACAGGAAAGCTGCCAGCACTGAAAGCTCTAGCTGGTTTTCACTGTCCCTTGGAACTGCATTCGCTGCCACACAGACATTCGCGCTCTGCTAAAGCATTGCTTCGTAATGGGGCAACACTCTGTATCTCTCTCTGGCAGAGCCCGGCTGCCAAATTGGAAACGTCCAGACATTGCGCCCACAGGAAAGCTGCCAGCACTGAAAGCTCTAGCTGGTTTTCACTGTCCCTTGGAACTGCATTCGCTGCCACACAGACATTCACGCTCTGCTAAAGCATTGCTTCGTAATGGGGCAACACTCTGTATCTCTCTCTGGCAGAGCCCGGCTGCCAAATTGGAAACGTCCAGAGATTGCGCCCACAGGAAAGATGCCAGCACTGAAAGCTCTAGCTGGTTTTCACTGTCCCTTGGAACTGCATTCGCTGCCACACAGACATTCGCGCTCTGCTAAAGCATTGCTTCATAATGGGGCAACACTCTGTATCTCTCTCTGGCAGAGCCCGGCTGCCAAATTGGAAACGTCCAGAGATTGCGCCCACAGGAAAGCTGCCAGCACTGAAAGCTCTAGCTGGTTTTCACTGTCCCTTGGAACTGCATTCGCTGCCACACAGACGTTCGCGCTCTGCTAAAGCATTTCTTCGTAATGGGGCAACACTCTGTATCTCTCTCTGGCAGAGCCCGGCTGCCAAATTGGAAACGTCCAGAGATTGCGCCCACAGGAAAGCTGCCAGCACTGAAAGCTCTAGCTGGTTTTCACTGTCCCTTGGAACTGCATTCGCTGCCACACAGACATTCGCGCTCTGCTAAAGCATTGCTTCCTAATGGGGCAACACTCTGTATCTCTCTCTGGCAGAGCCCGGCTGCCAAATTGGAAACGTCCAGACATTGCGCCCACAGGAAAGCTGCCAGCACTGAAAGCTCTAGCTGGTTTTCACTGTCCCTTGGAACTGCATTCGCTGCCACACAGACATTCGCGCTCTGCTAAAGCATTGCTTCGTAATGGGGCAACACTCTGTATCTCTCTCTGGCAGAGCCCGGCTGCCAAATTGGAAACGTCCAGAGATTGCGCCCACAGGAAAGATGCCAGCACTGAAAGCTCTAGCTGGTTTTCACTGTCCCTTGGAACTGCATTCGCTGCCACACAGACATTCGCGCTCTGCTAAAGCTTAACTTGGTAATTGGGCAACACTCTGTATCTCTCTCTGGCAGAGCCCGGCTGCCAAATTGGAAACGTCCAGACATTGCGCCCACAGGAAAGCTGCCAGCACTGAAAGCTCTAGCTGGTTTTCACTGTCCCTTGGAACTGCATTCGCTGCCACACAGACATTCGCGCTCTGCTAAAGCATTGCTTCCTAATGGGGCAACACTCTGTATCTCTCTCTGGCAGAGCCCGGCTGCCAAATTGGAAACGTCCAGAGATTGCGCCCACAGGAAAGCTGCCAGCACTGAAAGCTCTAGCTGGTTTTCACTGTCCCTTGGAACTGCATTCGCTGCCACACAGACATTCGCGCTCTGCTAAAGCTTAACTTGGTAATTGGGCAACACTCTGTATCTCTCTCTGGCAGAGCCCGGCTGCCAAATTGGAAACGTCCAGACATTGCGCCCACAGGAAAGCTGCCAGCACTGAAAGCTCTAGCTGGTTTTCACTGTCCCTTGGAACTGCATTCGCTGCCACACAGACATTCGCGCTCTGCTAAAGCATTGCTTCCTAATGGGGCAACACTCTGTATCTCTCTCTGGCAGAGCCCGGCTGCCAAATTGGAAACGTCCAGAGATTGCGCCCACAGGAAAGCTGCCAGCACTGAAAGCTCTAGCTGGTTTTCACTGTCCCTTGGAACTGCATTCGCTGCCACACAGACATTCGCGCTCTGCTAAAGCATTGCTTCGTAATGGGGCAACACTCTGTATCTCTCTCTGGCAGAGCCCGGCTGCCAAATTGGAAACGTCCAGACATTGCGCCCACAGGAAAGCTGCCAGCACTGAAAGCTCTAGCTGGTTTTCACTGTCCCTTGGAACTGCATTCGCTGCCACACAGACATTCGCGCTCTGCTAAAGCATTGCTTCCTAATGGGGCAACACTCTGTATCTCTCTCTGGCAGAGCCCGGCTGCCAAATTGGAAACGTCCAGAGATTGCGCCCACAGGAAAGCTGCCAGCACTGAAAGCTCTAGCTGGTTTTCACTGTCCCTTGGAACTGCATTCGCTGCCACACAGACATTCGCGCTCTGCTAAAGCATTGCTTCGTAATGGGGCAACACTCTGTATCTCTCTCTGGCAGAGCCCGGCTGCCAAATTGGAAACGTCCAGAGATTGCGCCCACAGGAAAGCTGCCAGCACTGAAAGCTCTAGCTGGTTTTCACTGTCCCTTGGAACTGCATTCGCTGCCACACAGACATTCGCGCTCTGCTAAAGCATTGCTTCGTAATGGGGCAACACTCTGTATCTCTCTCTGGCAGAGCCCGGCTGCCAAATTGGAAACGTCCAGACATTGCGCCCACAGGAAAGCTGCCAGCACTGAAAGCTCTAGCTGGTTTTCACTGTCCCTTGGAACTGCATTCGCTGCCACACAGACATTCGCGCTCTGCTGAAGCATTTCTTCGTAATGGGGCAACACTCTGTATCTCTCTCTGGCAGAGCCCGGCTGCCAAATTGGAAACGTCCAGAGATTGCGCCCACAGGAAAGCTGCCAGCACTGAAAGCTGTAGCTGGTTTTCACTGTCCCTTGGAACTGCATTCGCTGCCACACAGACATTCGCGCTCTGCTAAAGCATTGCTTGGTAATGGGGCAACACTCTGTATCTCTCTCTGGCAGAGCCGGGCTGCCAAATTGGAAACGTCCATAGATTGCGCCCACAGGAAAGCTGCCAGCACTGAAAGCTGTAGCTGGTTTTCACTGTCCCTTGGAACTGCATTCGCTGCCACACAGACATTCGCGCTCTGCTAAAGCTTTGCTTGCTAAGGGGGCAACACTCTGTATCTCTCTCTGGCAGAGCCGGGCTGCCAAATTGGAAACGTCCAGAGATTGCGCCCACAGGAAAGCTGCCAGCACTGAAAGCTCTAGCTGGTTTTCACTGTCCCTTGGAACTGCATTCGCTGCCACACAGACATTCGCGCTCTGCTAAAGCATTGCTTCCTAATGGGGCAACACTCTGTATCTCTCTCTGGCAGAGCCCGGCTGCCAAATTGGAAACGTCCAGAGATTGCGCCCACAGGAAAGCTGCCAGCACTGAAAGCTCTAGCTGGTTTTCACTGTCCCTTGGAACTGCATTCGCTGCCACACAGACATTCGCGCTCTGCTAAAGCATTGCTTCATAATGGGGCAACACTCTGTATCTCTCTCTGGCAGAGCCCGGCTGCCAAATTGGAAACGTCCAGAGATTGCGCCCACAGGAAAGCTGCCAGCACTGAAAGCTCTAGCTGGTTTTCACTGTC